>NC_088409.1:32334194-32391694 GCF_034236695.1 Oncorhynchus nerka | reverse complement strand
TACAGACCATATTACAGAATAGTACGAAATGCTCGGAGACCAGCACTCCATAGAAAAACACGTTTCCTTTTCTTTTGGGGAAATTAAAATCTGTGTTCTAATTGTACAATTTCTCTCCATTTCAGAACATTATTGCTAGTGAACATGACCAGGGTTTAGTTTAACTGCAGATGGGTCTGGGGAGTGAGAGCCCTACAGGACTGTGCAGCTTCACATGGTTGACTTTCACTGAGTGGATGAGGATGGGGGTAGGATGCTCCAGGCAGAAGTGCTGACTGACGGTAGGTAGGGGTTTGGAGGTGACTGGTGGGACAGTGGTGACGATGCGGTTATGGTGGAGGGGACACAGAGGTGACACTGAGGTAGACAACATGACTGTGTGAAGTAGAGGTGTTGCCTTTCTCAGATGATTCCATAGTCCGATATTTGAGTCAGGCACTGATTCTCTGTCCTTGTCCTTGACTGTCTGTATTGCGTGCTTGTTGTGTCGCAGGTCCTATCATTGTATTCCATGTCTCATCATAGCATCCTGAGTGTCTTCCTGGATTTTGTTCAGTAGCACGAAAGATAAAACACTCCAAAATGGAGTGAAAATGGGTAGGTATTAGGTATTAGCTTGTTCAATAAGAAATCTAATTTTCCGATGCAAAACATTTTGTCCTGTGTGTTTCTGTGTTTCAGGCATTTTGCTGGCTGAGGATAATTAGGCTGTCATATAGCTTCTTGCTAGCCTGGTCCCAGATCTGTTTGTGCTGTCTAACCAACTCAACGTCATTAGCTGTTCTGATCTGGAACCAGGCTAGTTTCTGGTAGGGTCTCAGCCAGATGTCTCTATTCTCTGTCTCAGGCTGTGGGACATATGATGCCTGGAGGAGACAGACAACATGCTTCTTGGGATGCAGAGCCCCACTCCTTGAAAACGGCAGAGCCATTATTCTGAGTCAATAACTCATTTGGGGGGTTATGAATTAGAATGATCTTGCTGAGGGGAAGGTAGACTCCAGCCTGTATCACAATTCCAGCCACTGGTCTTTAAAAAAAACTGGAATAGTAGTCTGCTCAGAGAATCGATGCTCGGAATGCAGGGCCCACAGGGACAAATACCAAGATTCTATTTTGATCGCACACAAATATGCACGAACACACACATGCACGGCACACAGACACACACACACACACTTGTCTGTCAAACGTGTGAATTTCTGCTGATACGCAGCAAATCCAATTCTGAAATGTCATTTTAAAATTTCAGGGCCATTTAGATTGGGTTGTGTGTTGAGACTGATGGCTGGCTCCATCCACTCTCCGGGGGAAACGGATTATATGTCAATATGTCCTCAGTGACTGGGACTTTCTTTTATTAGCAAGTAGTTGTATTGAAGTGTCATCCACATTATGGAGTGGCTTAGCTAACAGTGTGTGTGTGTGTGTGTGTGTGTGTGTGTGTGTGTGTGTGTGTGTGTGTGAGTACAACTCTTCATATTTTCAATCATGGTGGTTGCATTGTGTTATGGGTATGCTTTTCATCGGCAAGTACTAGGGGTTTTTGTTTTTTGGGGGGATAAAAATACATTGGAATAGAGCTAAGCACAGGCAAAATCCTAGATGAAAACCTTGTTCAGTCTGCTTTCCAACAGACACTGGGAGATAAAGTCACCTTTCAGCAGGACAATAACCTAAAAGACAAGGCCAAATAAATATGCATTGGAGTTTCTTACCATGACGACATTGAATGTTCCTGAGTGGCCTAGTTACATTTTTGACTGAAAATCTATGGCAAGACTTGAAAATGTCTGTCTAGCAATGATCAACAACCAACTTGACGGAGCTTGAATATTTTTTTTAATAATAATGTGCAAAAATTGTACAATCCAGGAGTGCAAAGCTCTTAGAGACTTACCCAGAAAGACTCACATATCTTAGTGACTTACCCAGAAAGACTCACATATCTTAGAGACTTACCCAGAAAGACTCACATATCTTAGAGACTTACCCAGAAAGACTCACATATCTTAGAGACTTACCCAGAAAGACTCACATATCTTAGAGACTTACCCAGAAAGACTCACATCTCTTAGAGACTTACCCAGAAAGACTCACATATCTTAGAGACTTACCCAGAAAGACTCACATATCTTAGAGACTTACCCAGAAAGACTCACATATCTTAGTGACTTACCCAGAAAGACTCACATATCTTAGTGACTTACCCAGAAAGACTCACATATCTTAGTGACTTACCCAGAAAGACTCATATCTTAGAGACTTACCCAGAAAGACTCATATCTTAGAGACTTACCCAGAAAGACTCACATATCTTAGTGACTTACCCAGAAAGACTCATATCTTAGAGACTTACCCAGAAAGACTCACATATCTTAGAGACTTACCCAGAAAGACTCACATCTCTTAGAGACTTACCCAGAAAGACTCATATCTTAGAGACTTACCCAGAAAGACTCATATCTTAGAGACTTACCCAGAAAGACTCACATCTCTTAGAGACTTACCCAGAAAGACTCATATCTTAGAGACTTACCCAGAAAGACTCACATCTCTTAGAGACTTACCCAGAAAGACTCACATCTCTTAGAGACTTACCCAGAAAGACTCACATCTCTTAGAGACTTACCCAGAAAGACTCACAGCTCTTAGAGACTTACCCAGAAAGACGCACATATCTTAGAGACTTACACAGAAAGACTGCCATCTCTTAGAGACTTACCCAGAAAGACTCACATCTCTTAGAGACTTACCCAGAAAGACTCACATCTCTTAGAGACTTACCCAGAAAGACTCACATCTCTTACATACTTACCCAGAAAGACTCACATCTCTTAGAGACTTACCCAGAAAGACTCACATCTCTTAGAGACTTACCCAGAAAGACTCACAGCTCTTAGAGACTTACCCAGAAAGACTCACATTTCTTAGAGACTTACCCAGAAAGACTCACAGCTCTTAGAGACTTACTTACCAGAAAGACACACAAAGACTTACCCAGCTCTTAGAGACTTGCCCAGAAAGACTCACATCTCTTAGAGAGTTACCCAGAAAGACTCACAGCTCTTAGAGACTTACCCAGAAAGACTCACATCTCTTAGAGGCTCACCCAGAAAGACTCACAGCTCTTAGAGACTTACCCAGAAAGACTCACATCTCTTAGAGACTTACCCAGAAAGACTCACATCTCTTAGAGACTTACCCAGAAAGACTCACATCTCTTACATACTTACCCAGAAAGACTCACATCTCTTAGAGACTTACCCAGAAAGACTCACATCTCTTAGAGACTTACCCAGAAAGACTCACAGCTCTTAGAGACTTACCCAGAAAGACTCACATTTCTTAGAGACTTACCCAGAAAGACTCACAGCTCTTAGAGACTTACCCAGAAAGACACACAGCTCTTAGAGACTTGCCCAGAAAGACTCACATCTCTTAGAGAGTTACCCAGAAAGACTCACAGCTCTTAGAGACTTACCCAGAAAGACTCACATCTCTTAGAGGCTCACCCAGAAAGACTCACAGCTCTTAGAGACTTACCCAGAAAGACTCACATCTCTTAGAGACTTACCCAGAAAGACTCACAGCTCTTAGAGGCTCACCCAGAAAGACTCACAGCTCTTAGAGACTTACCCAGAAAGACTCACAGCTATAAATCTGCCAAAGGGAGTTCTAACATGTATTGAATCTTAGGTGTGAATACTTATGTAAATTAAATATTTCAGTATTTAATTTTCAATAAATATGCAAGCATTTCTAAAAACATGTTTTCACTTTGTCATTATGGGGTATTGTGTGTAGATGGGTGAGAAAGGTCCATCCAGGATTGTGTTCAGTTGGTGGAAAACATTTTAAACCAACTTGTGAAACACAAGACACAGTATTACTAGAACTTGTCCAGTAACACTATAGATGTTATGTTTCCGTTTCAAAGCGTTTTACTACTGAACACATCCCAGATCCCAGTGTGAGAAGGTCAGTCAGAGTGCGTGACAGAGGTTTGCAGGGCCAGCTGAGCGTTCTGTAAACCAGTTCCTCTGGGGTGTGGTGCTGTACCTGCAGATCAAAGAGAGGAGGGGCTGGGGGGTCTGGTTGTGTCTGGGTGTGTGCCTCCATAGAGAGATACTAGTGTTGAGTCAACAGGAGTTCAAGAGGTTCTGCTGTTTTCACTGCATCATGACTTGACTTTCTTGACTTATTCTGTTTAGCTTCTAGTGGTGCAAAGAGCCTCACTGCACTCTGAAGGTCACCAATGATCTCCTGTTATATAAACAACTTCAATCCCCTGCACTTAAGGAAATACTGTCTGTATGCCCCACATGCATATCCTTACTGCTAACTTATACACTATTCATCATCTGCCTCAGTGGTTGCATCCTAAAGAATCCGAAGGAGAGAAGATGTGGTGTGTCTTTGAGGAGAAGTTCTCTGTTCTGTGAAGCTATCAGAGGAAGTGAGTTGCACCCGGCTGGCTGCTGACTGGAGAAGAAAGAAAGAAAGACAGACTTCAGGCATTTCCTGGAAGTGCTGTGCCATCACAAAGAACAGGATCACTGAATTCAACGTGTGTGCTCAGATGTTTTATCTGCACTTTGTGAGACTGTGTGCGTGTGTGTGTGTGTGTGTGTGTGTGTGTGTGTGTGTGTGTGTGTGTGAGCGCAGATGTTTTATCTACACTGTGAGTCTGTGTGTTTAGTGCGTGAGTTTGTTTTTCTCTGCACTAGACTTGTTGGGTCCTCCATAGCTCAGCACCTCTCTCTGCTCTCACTATAACCCCTTGGAGAATTCTATCAGACACAAATATTCCCAACGCAACATGACTCCTCTCCCATTTTAAGCTGTAGCTAAGGTTGGAGTTGTGTCTGTGTGTGCATGTGTTTTTGCTAGAGAAGACTGAGTGTTGCATGTGTTGGGGCTAGAGAAGACTGAGTCTCAGTCATAGTGCCATGGGGCTAGAGAAGACTGAGTCTCAGTCATAGTACCATGGGGCTAGAGAAGAATGCGTCTCGGTCATAGTGCCATGGGGCTAGAGAAAACTGAGTCTCAGTCATAGTGCCATGGGGCTAGAGAAGACTGAGTCTCAGTCGTAGTGCCATGGGGCTAGAGAAGACTGAGTCTCGGTCATAGTACCATGGGGCTAGAGAGGACTGAGTCTCAGTCATAGTACCATGGGGCTAGAGAAGACTGAGTCTCAGTCATAGTGCCATGGGGCTAGAGAAGACTGAGTCTCAGTCATAGTACCATGGGGCTAGAGAAGAATGCGTCCCGGTCATAGTGCCATGGGGCTAGAGAAGACTGAGTCTCAGTCATAGTGCCATGGGGCTAGAGAAGACTGAGTCTCAGTCATAGCGCCCTGGGGCTAGAGAAGACTGAGTCTCAGTCATAGCACCATGGGGCTAGAGAAGACTGAGTCTCAGTCATAGTACCATGGGGCTAGAGAAGACTGAGTCTCAGTCATAGTGCCATGGGGCTAGAGAAGACTGAGTCTCAGTCATAGTACCATGGGGCTAGAGAATACTGAGTCTCAGTCATAGTGCCATGGGGCTAGAGAAGACTGAGTCTCAGTCATAGTACCATGGGGCTAGAGAGGATTGAGTCTCAGTCATAGTGCCATGGGGCTAGAGAAGACTGAGTCTCAGTCATAGTACCATGGGGCTAGAGAAGAATGCGTCTCGGTCATAGTGCCATGGGGCTAGAGAAGACTGAGTCTCAGTCATAGTGCCATGGGGCTAGAGAAGACTGAGTCTCAGTCATAGTGCCATGGGGCTAGAGAAGACTGAGTCTCAGTCATAGTACCATGGGGTTAAATAAGACTGAGTCTCGGTCATAGTGCCATGGGGCTAGAGAGGACTGAGTCTCAGTCATAGTACCATGGGGTTAGAGAAGACTGAGTCTCAGTCATAGTACCATGGGGCTAGAGAAGACTGAGTCTCAGTCATAGTGCCATGGGGCTAGAGTGGACTGTGTCTCAGTCATAGCACCATGGGGCTAGAGAAGACTGAGTCTCAGTCATAGTACCATGGGGCTAGAGAAGACTGAGTCTCAGTCATAGTGCCATGGGGCTAGAGAAGACTGAGTCTCAGTCATAGTACCATGGGGCTAGAGAAGAATGCGTCTCGGTCATAGTGCCATGGGGCTAGAGAAGACTGAGTCTCAGTCATAGTGCCATGAGGCTAGAGAAGACTGAGTCTCAGTCATAGTGCCCTGGGGCTAGAGAAGACTGAGTCTCAGTCATAGCACCATGGGGCTAGAGAAGACTGAGTCTCAGTCATAGTACCATGGGGCTAGAGAAGACTGAGTCTCAGTCATAGTGCCATGGGGCTAGAGAATACTGAGTCTCAGTCATAGTACCATGGGGCTAGAGAATACTCAGTCTCAGTCATAGTGCCATGGAACTAGAGAAGACTGAGTCTCAGTCATAGTGCCATGGGGCTAGAGAAGACTGAGTCTCAGTCATAGTGCCATGGGGCTAGAGAAGACTGAGTCTCAGTCATAGTACCATGGGGCTAGATAAGACTGAGTCTCGGTCATAGTGCCATGGGGCTAGAGAGGACTGAGTCTCAGTCATAGTAACATGGGGTTAGAGAAGACTGAGTCTCAGTCATAGTACCATGGGGCTAGAGAAGACTGAGTCTCAGTCATAGTGCCATGGGGCTAGAGAGGACTGTGTCTAAGTCATAGTACCATGGGGCTAGAGAAGACTAAGTCTCTGTCATAGTACCATGGGGCTATATAAGACTGAGTCTCAGTCATAGTGCCATGGGGCTAGAGAGGACTGAGTCTCAGTCATAGTGCCATGGGGCTAGAGAAGACTGAGTCTCAGTCATAGTGCCATGGGGCTAGAGAAGACTGAGTCTCAGTCATAGTACCATGGGGCTAGAGAAGACTGAGTCTCAGTCATAGTACCATGGGGCTATATAAGACTGAGTCTCGGTCAATAGTGCCATGGGGCTAGAGAGGACTGAGTCTCAGTCATAGTGCCATGGGGCTAGAGGGGACTGAGTCTCAGTCATAGTACCATGGGGCTAGAGAAGACTGAGTCTCAGTCATAGTACCATGGGGCTAGAGAAGACTGAGTCTCAGTCATAGTGCCATGGGGCTAGAGAGGACTGAGTCTCAGTCATAGTACCATGGGGCTAGAGAAGACTGAGTCTCAGTCATAGTACCATGGGGCTAGAGAAGACTGAGTCTCGGTCATAGTACCATGGGGCTAGAGAAGACTGAGTCTCAGTCATAGTACCATGGGGCTAGAGAAGACTGAGTCTCCATGGTATGTTGTATTAAACATCAGAGAGAGAGGGGATGTAAGTAGTGGTATAGGGTCATACATACACTATATCAGAGTGGAGTAGTGTTCGATCCACTATTTGATGGAGTTCATGTTTGAGTTATTGATTCAGTGTTGGTTCAGTGCTTTGTACTGTGTTGTGTTTGGCTGGTAGCTTCCCAATAGAATTCTGGTTGTAGAATTGAGCTTGTTAGATTTGGTGCAGGATGATGCCTTCTAGTCTATATGCAAATGTATGTGTGGCTGTGAGTACAAATTACCTGTGTAGAATAAACCTGTATGTATCCAATGAGTTAAATCAGGAAGCATTGTTCTATTGGGTGTAAACAAATGAGCAAGGTCTAATTTATAACCAAACTGTCCATTTCCCTGTGAGGAATACAATTAGGCTGATTGAAAATGCTGGACATGTATTGATGCTGGCAGTCTAATTAATGCCCTCTTTTACTGGCATGAACAGCAAGCAGCCTGCTACCCATTTGTTCTGTGTCTGTGTGTCTGTGTCCCTTTGTGACAATGTTGAGTCACATAGGTTTGGGTGTGTATGTGTGTGTCAGTGTTTGTGTGTGTCTACATTCCCTTTGTTCCACACAATACATGATGCTTCACATAGATTTGCTGTGCATTACAAATTTGCTCACTGCTGTGTGTGTGTGTGTGTGTGTGTGAGAGAGAGAGAGAAAGATTGCTTGAATGCATACGTGTGTGTATTATACTGTATATTTAATGATTAGACATTTTCTCCATATTCTCAATGTCTGCAGTAGCTCCTCTTTCCTCCATGTCCTGTTTGAAATCCACAGCTCCATCCCTGGGGCACAACAAACTTAAAGTATCAGCGCCAGCAGGTTGCTGTACAGTCACCCTTGCCTTGCTCTCCTGTTCTTTACCACTGTCTATAACACGGTTCCAGCCAGGTAAGACAGAGAGAGGAACACATGTCTTATGACAGAACAGTGACCCCCACCCTCTCCACTCTGATACTTCCTATGTGGCGACCCCTGACCTCTCTCCTCTCGGTAAACAACTGTGATATCATGTTCCTCTCAGGTCACCCCACAAGGGATCCCCCCTGATTCATTAGAAACACAGACGGGTGACAACGGACCCTAAATTATTCAACACTCACTTGTGAGTCGGAGAGAAAGAAAGAAACCACCGCCATCTCGCTCTTTTGCCCTCTACCTCTCCATCCCTCCCAAATCAATCAATCCTGTTTAAAATGGGCTGTGTGGGGTGGACTAAAAATGGATGTGGGTACATTGGAGAGGCCTGTAGACTGCTAGAGGTAATACACAGTGGCACCAGGCACAGTAAGACATCAGTTCTGAGGTATTTGGGAGGTTTCCTGTCACTGTGAGTGTGGCCCAGATCTCATTCTGAGGTGAAAATACGCAAAGAGACCTGTTGGGAGAGCTGTGTTGGCAGGAGGCCATACTGGAGAGGTGCGAGAACACACACACAGAGAGAGAGCTAGCTAGATAGATAGATAGATAGATAGGGAGAGAGAGAGAGAGAGAGAGAGAGAGATAGGGATGGATGGATGGATGGATGGAGGGATGGAGGGATAGATGGATGGGATAGAGACAAAGAGAGGGAGGAAGAGAGAGAGAGTTCTACTGATCTCCGGACAGTAAAAAATTCCACCAGTGAACAGATGTCGTGTCTTTGGCTATGCCGGATTAAGTGATCTGACATGCTATTCTATAAAATAATTTATCCGTAATTAATATCACCTGATTGAGCTAATCATGTAAATGTAATTAGCTAGAGAGTCAGGGCACCACGAAATAATATTTATAGAGCTTTTATCTTCTGAATAAACTCTTAAAGACCTAGTAATATTTTACATCAATAGCAGTCAATATCAATCGTCATCTTAATTCAGTCTCATCTGAAAGTTGTAAATTCTTGGTTATCTGCACAAACTCTGCAATACAAAATTGGGTTTAATTATTTATTTACTAAATACCTAACTAATCACACAGAATTACACATACACATAATTAAATCATAACTTGATTACAAATTACGTCATAAAGGAAAAAGTCCCTAGTGGGCGGAACAGATATGACAGCTTGTTACACAAAGGAAAAGGGCTGGGTTTGAATGAAAGAGCGGGAAGACTGAGGGACACAGGGAGAAGCTGTGCTATCGTAAATACAGTATCTGATGCATTCTAAATTACCGCCCATTTGGAAAAGGAAAATGCAATAAATATTTACTCTGAGCTGCGCTTCGGTAGGTTGGTGGTAGATGGAAGGCCGTGTTGCCAAACCGAGTCCTTTGAAGAATGTCTCTGGTTGTCAATTGGATAAGTTATAGTAACGTCGTTGAGTGATAGACGGGATACTCTGTCTGTTCCTTCCTAACCCTCGGTTGCATCTGCTGTTGCTAACTCAACGGCTAGGAGGTATCACTTCTGTAGTGAATAAGAGTTCAAAGTTCATACCATTCGCAACCAAAGCTCACGCTGATGTTGGCTTCGTTCTGTAGTTATTATCTGAACCATTCTGACATAGGACCATCGTCCTACATCCTCGGAACAGGAAGTTATATTGGGCTTAGGGCTTATATAGGAAGGGAGAGGAGGGCGTGTTTTTAAAGTTTTATAGCCCATGTCCCTTCACAGGGGAGGGCCACTGATTGAGCAGAGCCATATCTTATGAAGACCCAAATCTCACATTTTAGAAGCTAAAATCACATTTCATCCCATCACGAATAATTTCATATTCAAACATTTAAGTTGAACAACAATTCCATGTGAATCGGATAATTCTGTTGTGTAGACTTTCCACTGTAGAGTTTATGTCATCTTCTCATTGATGAGAATGTCTCAGATGACAACCAAACTGACATCATATTCATTAAGTAACACCGTATATGTTCAATTGGTCTGATTACCAGAATATAGTTCATTTCCCCCCACCTTCTGATGTTCCCAGAATCTCTATGTTAACCAAGGGGTTTGCAAATGTAACATCAGTAGGGTAGAGAGAGGAAAAAGGGGAGAAGAGGTATATATGACTGTCATAAACCTACGCCCAGGCCAACGTCATGACACAGAGAAAGGCAGTAGATGTCAGCAAGGCAGTATGGCATCCTGCCAGTTACTGAGTATACGGTATATGTCTTCGAACATCTATGGTCTGCCACCATGGTACACAAAAACACTCATTCTGGAGAGAGAGGACCGGTTAGGGAATCATACAACTGTAGAACTGCTTCCCCTGTCTCTCTGTCTCGCTCCCTTTCTCTCTCTACCACCTCCGATCCTTCCCTCCATGCTATTTGAGACAATTCTCTGGTGGCAACATTCTAAAATAGGAAACAGATGTGTTTCCCCCGGTTCTTTTCTCTTTTACTAGGTGTTTAATAGGCGTATTCCTGACAGAGCTGGAGTTCACCTTGACGTCACATAATAACAGCAGCCAGCAGTGGGCTCATGGCTGAGGGTTGGCTTCCATTCATGGGCACACGCTGTACAACTAAATAAAATGAGGAGGAAGAGGAGGGGGCAGACCTTGTACCCCAGACAGGCTAAACCTAAACACTCAGTGTTTGAAAGATTGCAAATAGTATTTGAACTCAAGTCTGGGAAATCACTTGTAGATTTACTGTTAACTCCTTTATTCTCCAGGGTCTATTTTCCTGAGGCAGGGGGTGAGGCAAGGTGTGTGTGGATCTGTGTGTGGGAGACAGGCTGTATGTGTATAGATCTGTGTGTGGGAGACAGGCTGTATGTGTATAGATCTGTGTGTGGGAGACAGGCTGTATGTGTATAGATCTGTGTGTGGAAGACAGGCTGTATGTGTATAGATCTGTGTGTGGGAGACAGGCTGTATGTGTATAGATCTGTGTGTGGGAGACAGGATGTATGTGTATAGATCTGTGTGTGGGAGACAGGCTGTATGTGTATAGATCTGTGTGTGGGAGACAGGCTGTATGTGTATAGATATGTGTGTGGGAGACAGGCTGTATGTGTATAAATCTGTGTGTGTGAGACAGGCTGTATGTGTATAGATCTGTGTGTGGGAGACAGGCTGTATGTGTATAGATCTGTGTGTGAGAGACAGGCTGTATGTGTATAGATCTGTGTGTGGGAGACAGGCTGTATGTGTATACTGTAGATCTGTGTGTGGGAGACAGGCTGTATGTGTATAGATCTGTGTGTGGGAGACAGGCTGTATGTGTATAGATCTGTGTGTGGGGGACAGGCTGTATGTGTATAGATCTGTGTGTGTGAGACAGGCTGTATGTGTATAGATCTGTGTGTGGGAGACAGGCTGTATGTGTATACTGTAGATCTGTGTGCGGGAGACAGGCTGTATGTGTATAGATCTGTGTGTGTGAGACAGGCTGTATGTGTATAGATCTGTGTGTGGGAGACAGGCTGTATGTGTATAGATCTGTGTGTGGGAGACAGGCTGTATGTGTATAGATCTGTGTGTGGGAGACAGGCTGTATGTGTATAGATCTGTGTGTGGGAGACAGGCTGTATATGTATAGATCTGTTTGTGGGAGACAGGCAGTATGTGTATAGATCTGTATTGGGGGGAAAGGCTGTATGTGTATAGATCTGTGTGTGGGAGACAGGCTGTATGTGTATAGATCTGTATGTGGGAGACAGGCTGTATGTGTATAGATCTGTGTGTGTGGGACAGGCTGTATGTGTATAGATCTGTGTGTGAGAGACAGGCTGTATGTGTATAGATCTGTGTGTGAGAGACAGGCTGTATGTGTATAGATCTGTGTGTGGGAGACAGGCTGTATGTGTATAGATCTGTGTGTGGGAGACAGGCTGTATGTGTATAGATCTGTGTGTGGGAGACAGGCTGTATGTGTATACTGTAGATCTGTGTGTGGGAGACAGGCTGTATGTGTATAGATCTGTGTGTGGGAGACAGGCTGTATGTGTATAGATCTGTGTGTGGGAGATCTGTGATGTATAGTGCATAGATCTGTGTGAGACAGGCTGTATGTGTATAGATCTGTGTGTGGGACAGGCTGTATGTGTATAGATCTGTGTGTATGTGTATAGATCTGTGTGTGAGAGACAGGCTGTATGTGTATAGATATGTGTGTGGGAGACAGGCTGTATGTATCTGTGTGTGGAGACAGGCTGTATGTGTATAGATCTGTGTGTGGGAGACAGGCTGTATGTGTATAGATCTGTGGCAGGCTGTATGTGTATACTGTAGATCTGTGTGTGGGAGACAGGCTGTATGTGTATAGATCTGTGTGTGGGAGACAGGCTGTATGTGTATAGATCTGTGTGTGTATGTGTAGATCTCAGACAGGCTGTATGTGTATAGATCTGTGTGTAGACAGGCTGTGTGTATAGATCTGTGTGTGGGAGACAGGCTGTATATGTATAGATCTGTTTGTGGGAGACAGGCTGTATGTGTATAGATCTGTGTGTGGGGGAAAGGCTGTATGTGTATAGATCTGTGTGTGAGAGACAGGCTGTATGTGTATAGATCTGTGTGTGAGAGACAGGCTGTATGTGTATAGATCTGTGTGTGGGAGACAGGCTGTATGTGTATAGATCTGTGTGTGAGAGACAGGCTGTATGTGTATAGATCTGTGTGTGGGAGACAGGCTGTATGTGTATAGATCTGTGTGTGGGAGACAGGCTGTATGTGTATAGATCTGTGTGTGGGAGACAGGCTGTATATGTATACTGTAGATCTGTGTGTGGGAGACAGGCTGTATATGTATAGATCTGTGTGTGGGGGAAAGGCTGTATGTGTATAGATCTGTGTGTGGGAGACAGGCTGTATGTGTATAGATCTGTGTGTGAGAGACAGGCTGTATGTGTATAGATCTGTGTGTGACAGGCTGGAGATCAGGCTGTATGTGTATAGATCTGTGTGTGGGAGACAGGCTGTATATGTATAGATATGATCTGTGTGGGAGACAGGCTGTATATGTATAGATATGTGTGTGAGACAGGCTGTATGTGTATAATCTGTGTGTGGAGACAGGCTGTATGTGTATAGATCTGTGTGTGGGAGACAGGCTGTATGTGTATACTGTAGATCTGTGTGTGGGAGACAGGCTGTATGTGTATAGATCTGTGTGTGGGAGACAGGCTGTATGTGTATAAATCTGTGTGTGTGAGACATGCTGTATGTGTATAGATCTGTGTGTGGGAGACAGGCTGTATGTGTATAGATCTGTGTGTGGGTGACAGGCTGTATGTGTATACTGTAGATCTGTGTGCGGGAGACAGGCTGTATGTGTATAGATCTGTGTGTGTGAGACAGGCTGTATGTGTATAGATCTGTGTGTGGGAGACAGGCTGTATGTGTATAGATCTGTATAGGGTATTGGGGAAAGGCTGTATGTGTATAGATCTGTGTGTGGGAGACAGGCTGTATGTGTATAGATCTGTGTGTGGGAGACAGGCTGTATGTGTATAGATCTGTGTGGGAGACAGGCTGTATGTGTATAGATCTGTGTGTGAGAGACAGGCTGTATGTGTATAGATCTGTGTATAGATCTGTGTGATCTGTGTGGAGACAGGCTGTATGTGTATAGATCTGTGTGTGGGAGACAGGCTGTATGTGTATAGATCTGTGTGTGGGAGACAGGCTGTATGTGTATAGATCTGTGTGTGGGAGACAGGCTGTGTGTATAGATCTGTGTGGGAGAGACAGGCTGTATGTGTATAGATCTGTGTGTGGGAGACAGGCTGTATGTGTATAGATCTGTGTGTGGGAGACAGGCTGTATGTATGTATAGATCTGTGTGTGGAGACAGGCTGTATATGTATACTGTAGATCTGTGTGTGGAGACAGGCTGTATATGTATAGATCTGTGTGTGTGAGACAGGCTGTATGTGTATAGATCTGTGTGAGACAGGCTGTATGTGTATAGATCTGTTTGTCGGAGACAGGCTGTATGTGTATAGATCTGTGTGCGGGAGACAGGCTGTATGTGTATAGATCTGTGTGTGGGAGACAGGCTGTATGTGTAGATCAGGCTGTATATGTATAGATCTGTTTGTGACAGGCTGAGACAGGCTGTATGTGTATAGATCTGTGTGTGGGGGAAAGGCTGTATGTGTATAGATCTGTGTGTGAGAGACAGGCTGTATGTGTATAGATCTGTGTGTGAGAGACAGGCTGTATGTGTATAGATCTGTGTGTGGGAGACAGGCTGTATGTGTATAGATCTGTGTGTGAGAGACAGGCTGTATGTGTATAGATCTGTGTGTGGGAGACAGGCTGTATGTGTATAGATCTGTGTGTGGGAGACAGGCTGTATGTGTATAGATCTGTGTGTGGGAGACAGGCTGTATATGTATACTGTAGATCTGTGTGTGGGAGACAGGCTGTATATGTATAGATCTGTGTGTGGGGGAAAGGCTGTATGTGTATAGATCTGTGTGTGGGAGACAGGCTGTATGTGTATAGATCTGTGTGTGGGAGACAGGCTGTATGTATGTGGATGGCTCTGTTGTGTTGTCACAGTGAAGATAGACAGGCTCCTCTCTGAGTGGGTTTTTGTGTTGCGAAGTCAGGTCCCTCTTTGGATGAGTGCTCATGTGTGGCTGAGGGAGTATGTCTTCACTCTCTCTACCACTCCCTCTCTCTTTCTCTATCTCTCGCCTCTCTCTAACTATCTCTAACCCCTATCCTCTAGGGATGGGAATTTCCAGGGACCTCACGATACAAAATTATCAAGATACTTAGATGCCAATATGATATGTATGGGAATTCTCACAATTCTCATGATCCTATACAGTATGTGTTGCAATTCGATATTGCCCTTTTATTTTGCGATTTGATGTTCCAAACATACAAACACATTGCTCACTATATGCCCGCTAAGATGATGGCTTGCAAGCTATATGATGAAAAATACCAGAGTTTTAGCGCAGGTACAGCTGAATAGCTGCAAAGTACTGTGTCTACATACTATCACCCCAAATAATATTGTGATATGTGCTGTAACTGTATTGATTTATCCCCCACCACTACTCTCCTCCTCTCTCTCTCTCTCCCTCCCTCCCTCTCTCTCGCACCCCCCTTTCCTCTCCCCCTGCCTCCCTACCCCCTCCACCTTCCCCTCCTCCGTTATTCATTCCCTCACCTCCTGTTTGCTCGTACGGTTGACCAGCAGACCATCCGATCGATCCCAGATAGCCGTGGTTAAACCAGATTACTGCGGCACCATTTGGAGCTGGATGGAAAAACAACCAGGATAATAGAATATCAAACTATGTTACTTCCAGGGTCAGGTCTGTCAGGGGACGTCTGACTACACCACCGGTGTTTCTTGTTCAAGCTAAAGGACGTTTATTGTTGATTATTTCCTGTCTGTTAGACAAAGGTGAAGTCAGGACCACTGTACAGTCCCTACAGACTGAGGTTCGTTGTCTCGTGAATCCCACTTCAGGCCAACAACAAAGATGTTTAAGTGCTTTATAGAGAATTCATAGTCTTTGTAGGTATAACACAGATGTCTCATCAGTCATTTATAAGCAACGTCATATTACATAAAGAGTCATAGTACATACATTCAAAATGGGCTTAAGTCTTCGTTGTTTCATTTGAAGTGTGACTGGTGTCTTTTGGTGTCAGTATTGCGATCAGCTGGTCTGGATCTATTGCATTTCTAGTTCGGTCATTTAGCAGACGCTCTTATCCAGAGTGACTTGCAGTTAGTGCATTCATCTTAACATAGCTGGGTGAGACAACCGCATGTCACAGTCGTAGTAAATGCATTTTTCTGCTATAAAGAATTTATCAGCAAAGTCAGAGCTGGTAGGAAAAGACGAAAGCAAAAATGGACGGAAGAAGACTGACTGAGGTGTCTTATTTAAGACAGTGTTTGAAGAGGTAACGTTTCAGATGTTTTTTGGAGAAGATGTGAAGCTGGTTCCAACATTGAGTTCCGAGGTTCTAGTTTTAATGTCACATGGACAAGTACAGTGAAATGTCAACAAGTGCAGTAATCAAGAGCAATGTGACACTAAAAATAACAAGGTAGAACAAAAACACACGAGATATACAATAAGAACTAAGAAGAACACGATAAAGTAAGTAAGCATGTAAACATGAGTGTTTGTATGTGTGTTGGTTTATCAGTGTTTATAAGCAGATGATGGAGTGAGTGTTTGTATGTGTGTTGGAGTAGCAGTGTTTATAAGCAGATGGTGGAGTGAGTGTTTGTATGTGTGTTGGAGTAGCAGTGTTTATAAGCAGATGATGGAGTGAGTGTTTGTATGTGTGTTGGAGTAGCAGTGTTTATAAGCAGATGATGGAGTGAGTGTTTGTATGTGTGTTGGAGTAGCAGTGTTTATAAGCAGATGATGGAGTGAGTGTTTGTATGTGTGTTGGAGTAGCAGTGTTTATAAGCAGATGATGGAGTGAGTGTTTGTATGTGTGTTGGAGTAGCAGTGTGTGTACTGTGAGAAGAGCTTGGATTGGGTGGAGTGGGAGCTGACCTCCCGTAGGGGTGAGACAGCCAAGAGACCAGAGGCGGCAGAACGGAGTGCTCAGGTTGGGGTGTAGGGTTTGAGCATTGCCTGAAGCTAGGGAGGGGTAGTTCCCCTTGCTGCTCTGTATGGATGGTTGTTTTCAGTGAGAGGTCACACTTTGCAGTGACTGAACTGAAGCAGAGACCTCTCCTTTCCAACCTCTCCTCTCCTTTATGACTTACTATTTACTGATGTCTTTCTCCCTCTGTTTTTTCCCTCCCTCCCGTTCCCTTCCCTTTATTCTGTTCCCTCCCTCCCTTCCTCCCTTCTTCTCTCTCGTCCTCTTCTCTCCGCTACCCTCCAGGGTCTATTTGAGAATACACGATGCAGGTGTCAGGCAGGCGATCCGAAGCCATCCATTCTCTAATCTAATGGACTTACAGCCTGGCCTTCTTTGACCCTTAAAGTGTTTGCGGTGGCAGGCAGGGCCGTGTGTGGCAGGGCTGGCCTGGCTGCTGGCCTGGCTGCTGGCCTGGCTGCTGGCCTGGCTGCTGGCCTGGCTGCTGGCCTGGCTGCTGGTCTGGCTGCTGGCGGCGGCATTAGTGTGACATTCTCTCCTTCTCTCCTCCTAGTACTCAGCTGTCTGTTTGATCGTCCCACCACACTGCAGATCTAATTTCAGAGTGAAAAGCTGGATTTGACAAAGAGGGACCTTGAGTGAGGACGTCTGATTGATTTGCGAGAGGGGTGGGGGGTGGAGGTAAAGTTTGTCTGTCTGTGTAAACACATCTTCTAATCTTAAGCTACTGCATAGCGCAGGGCCAGGTGTCAGGACCAGAGCCATTCCCTTCACAGACTAACTAACTGGCCTGAGGTTCTATAGAACCAGAGCCATTCCCTTTACAGACTATCTAACTGGCCTGAGGTTCTATAGAACCAGAGCCATTCTCTTCAAAGACTAACTAACTGGCCTGAGGTTCTATAGAACCAGAGCCATTCCCTTCACAGACTAACTAACTGGCCTGAGGTTCTATAGAACCAGAGCCATTCCCTTCACAGACTAACTAACTGGCCTGAGGTTCTATAGAACCAGAGCCATTCTCTTCACAGACTAACTAACTGGCCTGAGGTTCTATAGAACCAGAGCCATTCCCTTCACAGACTAACTAACTGGCCTGAGGTTCTATAGAACCAGCCAGGGTCTCTCTTATTTTCAACAGAGTAGAGTCTAATGGGATGGATGGATGCACGGTCTGATTCTCAGTGCTGTTTTCCTATCTTCTCTTCTCTGGTTGTCTCTCTCTTCTGCTCTGGCTGATGGAGAAACCTCCTGCTGAAAGAGAGAGAAGAGGGACAGGAGGGCTGATGGGTACTCTTCTTTTTGGTTCAGGCCTAGGCTTGAAATGAGTAGTTGTGACATGATGTGCCCCACACCAGCAATATAACGAGAATGATTTCTCTAAAGATTTCTCTTTCAATTCCATATTCACTGCAAAGATAATTATCACAGTAAAATGTCACAGAACTCAACCACTAGCCTAACTGCTTAAAGGGCTGCAGTGACTGTAAGGCCCCGGAGTGCTCTGCTGTTAATTGTGTTATTTCTGGACAGTGGAGAGATTGACCCTACTGGTGCTCTGCTCTGGCCCCCGTCATCTACTTTCTCTCCTTCTACTACCACCCTCTCTCTCCCCTTCTCCCCCCCCTCTCTCCCTACTCTGTCTCCCGCTCTCTCTCCCCTTCTCCCCCTCTCTCCCCACTCTGTCTCCCGCTCTCTCTCCCCTTCTCCCCCTCTCTCCCCCACTCTGTCTCCCGCTCTCTCTCCCCTTCTCCCCTTCTCTCCCCACTCTGTCTCCCGCTCTCTCCCCTTCTCCCCTTCTCTCCCCACTCTGTCTCCCGCTCTCTCTCCCTTCTCCCCTTCTCTCCCCACTCTGTCTCCCGCTCTCTCTCCCCTTCTCCCCTTCTCTCCCCACTCTGTCTCCCGCTCTCTCTCCCCTTCTCCCTTCTCCCCCCCTCTCTCCCCTTCTCCCGCTCTCTCTCCCTTCCCCCTCTCTCTCCCCTTCTCTCCCCTTGTCCCCCTCTCTCCCATTGCCCCCTCCTCTCTCCCCACTCTGTCTCCCGCTCTCTCTCCCCTTGTCCCCCCCTCTCTCCCCACTCTGTCTCCTGCTCTCTCTCCCCTTCTCCCTTCTCACCCCCTCTCCCCACTCTGTCTCCCGCTCTCTCTCCCCTTCTTCCCCCTCTCTCCCTTTGTCCCCCTCTCTCCCCTTGTCCCACCCCTCTCTCCCCTTCTCCCCCTCTCTCCCCACTCTGTCTCCCGCTCTCTCTCCCCTTCTCCCCCTCTCTCCCTTTGTCCCCCCTCTCTCCCCTTGTCCCCCTCTCCCCTTCTCCACTCTGTCTCCCGCTCTCTCTCCCCTTCTTCCCCCCTCTCTCCCTTTGTCCCTCCCTCTCTCCCCTTGTCCCACCCCTCTCTCCCCTTCTCCCCCTCTCCCCTTCTCCCCTCTTTCACTCTCACGTATTCTCTCTCTATCTCTCCCTCTTTCCATCCCTCTATAACATGACATGTTTTACCCATCTCTCCCTCTATCACTACCTCTCTCTTTCTCCTCGCTCTCTCTCGCTCTCTCCCCCCCTCTCTCTCCTTCACACTCTCTCTCTCTTTTTCTCTATCCATCTCTCCCTCTATTACTACCTCTCTCACTCTTTCTCCTCTCTCTTTCTATCTCCCCCCTCTCCCTCTGCCTCTGCAGCTCCCTCTCGCCCCCCTCCCCCTCTCTCTCTCACTTTTTTCTTAATATCTCCAGCTAACATTAAAAGCACTAGCTCAGAAATTAGTGCTTGACCTCAGCCTCCTAATAGAGATAATGTCTGTACATTCACAGGGAGAAAGAGAGAGAGAAAGAGAGAGAGAAAGAGATGGAGGAAAAAGAGGAGGCGGATGGTATGGAGAAAAGTCAGAGAGATGGAGGGAGAGAGAGGAAGGGAGGATCATTATTTTTCCTTTGGTTGATCAGCTGTGGGAATTCATTGAGAGCCTATACACACAAGAGGGAGGGGTGGAGGGGCAGGGAGGACTGATAAAAGCTCTTCATGGAAGCATTCATTCTATAGAAATCAACCAATCCTTTGAGCTGGCCCCCGTCATCTACCTTCTCTCCTTCTACCACCCTCTCTCTCCCCCTCCTCCCCCCCCCGCTCTCTCTCCCCTTGTCTCCCCCTCTCTCCCCACTCTGTCTCCCGCTCTCTCTCCCCTTCTCCCCCCCCCTCTCTCCCCACTCTGTCTCCCGCTCTCTCTCCCCTTCTCCCCTTCTCCCCCTCTCTCCCCACTCTGTCTCCCGCTCTCTCTCCCCTTCTCCCCTTCTCCCCCTCTCTCCCCACTCTGTCTCCCGCTCTCTCCCCTTGTCCCCCCTCTCTCCCCACTCTGTCTCCCGCTCTCTCCCCTCTCCCCCCTTGTCCCCCCCCCCTCTCCCCCCTCCCCCCCTCTCTCCCCACTCTGTCTCCCGCTCTCTCTCCCTTGTCCCCCTCTCTCCCCACTCTGTCTCCCGCTCTCTCTCCCTTGTCCCCCTCTCTCTCCCCTCCTCCCCCCTCTCTCCCCACTCTGTCTCCCGCTCTCTCTCCCCTTCTCCCCCTCTCTCCCCACTCTGTCTCCCGCTCTCTCTCCCCTTCTCCCCCTCTCTCCCCCCCTCCTCCCCCTCTCTCCCCCCTCTCTCTCCCCTCCCCCCCCCCTCTCTCCCCACTCTGTCTCCCCCTCTCTCCCCTTGTCCCCCCCTCTCTCTCCCCCTTCTCCCCCCTCTCTCCCCACTCTGTCTCCCGCTCTCTCTCCCCCTTCTCCCCCTCTCTCTCCCCTTCTCCCCCTCTCTCCCCACTCTGTCTCCCGCTCTCTCTCCCCTTCTCCCTTTCTCCCCCCCTCTCTCCCCACTCTGTCTCATGATGAGTAACCATGAGATTTAACCAGAGCTGATGCCTAGGCCCTACAGACCTTTAGCTCAGAGGGTTAATTACGCTATTGAGGAATGCAGGCAGAATGAATTTGATCCCCCAGTCAGTGTCCTGGCATGGAGGAGGGATAGTGGAAGATCACATTAGCATATCTCCACCAGCAGCAGGAAATTAGCAGCGCTCGCTCACAGTTGTTAAAGCGTAATAAAGGATCATCTGAATGAGAACCCCGTGACCAGACCTCCATCTGTCACCTGCTAACACAACTTTACCAATGTGCAGAAGGAGCTATATCCCTGCCTCTCTTTTTCTCTACTTTCTTCATCTCTATCTTCATATCTTGGTCTCTTTCTCTCTCTCTTTCTCTTATTCCCGACCTCTCCATCTTTCTCTCTGTCTCATCTCACTCCCTCCCTCACTCCCTCTCTCATACATAGCTGGTGCTATCACTATACTGTAGCCAGCTACACAAATGAGATAGTCATCTAGGTCATTTGTGAGGGAGGCGTTTGTGTTGAGTGCTTATGAACGCTGGGATCCTAGAGTCGCATTTCAACTGATAGAACTGCTTTGCTTTCAAAGCATTGTCACATCTATGACGTTGCTGCTAACCGCGGTTTATGGATGTTTCTATGTATGCTGTAACAGTCACATGAAGGCTTTATAGTGAGCAATGCTTCTTCAGATCTCCTTAATGTAAGTTAGTTACTGGGCCCATATCTCACCAGCCCCCTTGTCTTTCATAGGGGAGAGAGACATGAGAAAACATTTTATTTTAGAGAGACAATAAAGCAGTGAAATGGAAAAACTGAATCCATTAAAAAATGTAATGACTTGAGAGAGTCTGTGAGCGTCTGTCTGTTAACTTCTGTCCTTTATAGATATTTTGGTGTGATTCTTCTGGCCAAAGCCAGAGGTGTAAAAACTAAGAAGTGTTGCTTTTCTGTTTAAAAAAACTCTGTTAATCTCACTCAAATCATCAAGGAACCCACCAGGTTAATTAAACAGCATTTGCTTTCACCTCCGCTGTCTTCAACCAGATCTCAGGAGCCTGGAAGAGAACATATTATTTCCATTACAGAATACTTGAAGTGGTGGTTATATTTGCTGCTGTTTTTCTGATCCTCCAACAGTAAGTAGCAACAAACTGATGCAGTAGCCAATTACTCCAGCTCTAGCCATGAGAAATTAGTAACAAACTGATGCAGTAGCCAATTACTCCAGCTCTAGCCATGAGAAATTAGTAACAAACTGATGCAGTAGCCAATTACTCCAGCTCTAGCCTAGCCATGAGAAATTAGTAACAAACTGATGCAGTAGCCAATTACTCCAGCTCTAGCCTAGCCATGAGAAATTAGTAACAAACTGATGCAGTAGCCAATTACTCCAGCTCTAGCCTAGCCATGAGAAATTAGTAACAAACTGATGCAGTAGCCAATCCCCCTAAAGGGGAGACTCCAGCTCTAGCCTAGCCATGAGAAATTAGTAACAAACTGATGCAGTAGCCAATTACTCCAGCTCTAGCCATGAGAAATTAGTAACAAACTGATGCAGTAGCCAATTACTCCAGCTCTAGCCTAGCCATGAGAAATTAGTAACAAACTGATGCAGTAGCCACAGGGTTCACTCGGGCCGCTCTAGCCTAGCCATGAGAAATTAGTAACAAACTGATGCAGTAGCCAATTACTCCAGCTCTAGCCAAATGAGAAATTAGTAACAAACTGATGCAGTAGCCAATTACTCCAGCTCTAGCCATGAGAAATTAGTAACAAACTGATGCAGTAGCCAATTATCCAGCTCTAGCCATGAGAAATTAGTAACAAACTGATGCAGTAGCCAATTACTCCAGCTCTAGCCTAGCCATGAGAAATTAGTAACAAACTGATGCAGTAGCCAATTACTCCAGCTCTAGCCATGAGAAATTAGTAACAAACTGATGCAGTAGCCAATTCACTCCAGCTCTAGCCATGAGAAATTAGTAACAAACTGGTGCAGTAGCCAATTACTCCAGCTCTAGCCAATGAGAAATTAGTAACAAACTGATCAGCTAGCCAATTACTCCAGCTCTAGCCATGAGAAATTAGTAACAAACTGCTGCAGTAGCCAATTACTCCAGCTCTAGCCATGAATCTGCAAAATTGTATTAACACCTCATGCCTTTTGCACTGTATATAGACTGCAACTGTGTTATTGACTTGTTAATTACTCCAGCTCTAGCTGTTCATGAGAAATTAGTAACAAACTGGTGCAATAGCCAATTACTCCAGCTCTAGCCATGAGAAATTAGTAACAAACTGGTGCAATTAGCCAATTACTCCAGCTCAATAGCCAATTACCAGCTCTAGCCAGAAAATTAGTAACAAACTGGTGCAATAGCCAATTACTCCAGCTCTAGCCATGAGAAATTAGTAACAAACTGGTGCAATAGCCAATTACTCCAGCTCTAGCCATGAGAAATTAGTAACAAACTGGTGCAATAGCCAATTACTCCAGCTCTAGCCATGAGAAATTAGTAACAAACTGGTGCAATAGCCAATTACTCCAGCTCTAGCCATGAGAAATTAGTTACAAACTGGTGCAATAGCCAATTACTCCAGCTCTAGCCATGAGAAATTAGTTACAAACTGGTGCAATAGCCAATTACTCCAGCTCTAGCCATGAGAAATTAGTTACAAACTGGTGCAATAGCCAATTACTCCAGCTCTAGCCATGAGAAATTAGTTAACAAACTGAGAAAGCCAATTACTCCAGCTCTACAAACTGATGCAGTAGCCAATTACTCCAGCTCTAGCCATGAGAAATTAGTAACAAACTGATGCAGTAGCCAATTACTCCAGCTCTAGCCATGAGAAATTAGTAACAAACTGATGCAGTAGCCAATTACTCCAGCTCTAGCCATGAGAAATTAGTAACAAACTGATGCAGTAGCCAATTACTCCAGCTCTAGCCATGAGAAATTAGTAACAAACTGATGCAGTAGCCAATTACTCCAGCTCTAGCCATGAGAAAATTAGTAACAAACTGATGCAGTAGCCAATTACTCCAGCTCTAGCCATGAGAAATTAGTAACAAACTGATGCAGTAGCCAATTACTCCAGCTCTAGCCATGAGAAATTAGTAACAAACTGATGCAGTAGCCAATTACTCCAGCTCTAGCCATGAGAAATTAGTAACAAACTGATGCAGTAGCCAATTACTCCAGCTCTAGCCATGAGAAATTAGTAACAAACTGATGCAGTAGCCAATTACTCCAGCTCTAGCCATGAGAAATTAGTAACAAACTGATGCAGTAGCCAATTACTCCAGCTCTAGCCATGAGAAATTAGTAACAAACTGATGCAGTAGCCAAGAAATTAGTCCAGCTCTAGCCAGCCATGAGAAATTAGTAACAAACTGATGCAGTAGCCAATTACTCCAGCTCTAGCCATGAGAAATTAGTAACAAACTGATGCAGTAGCCAATTACTCCAGCTCTAGCCATGAGAAATTAGTAACAAACTGATGCAGTAGCCAATTACTCCAGCTCTAGCCATGAGAAATTAGTAACAAACTGATGCAGTAGCCAATTACTCCAGCTCTAGCCATGAGAAATTAGTAACAAACTGATGCAGTAGCCAATTACTCCAGCTCTAGCTAGCCATGAGAAATTAGCAACAAACTGATGCAGTAGCCAATTACTCCAGCTCTAGCCATGAGAAATTAGTAACAAACTGATGCAGTAGCCAATTACTCCAGCTCTAGCCATGAGAAATTAGTAACAAACGGATGCAGTAGCCAATTACTCCAGCTCTAGCCATGAGAAATTAGCAACAAACGGATGCAGTAGCCAATTACTCCAGCTCTAGCCATGAGAAATTAGCAACAAACGATGCAGTAGCCAATTACTCCAGCTCTAGCCATGAGAAATTAGCAACAAACTGGTGCAATAGCCAATTACTCCAGCTCTAGCCATGATAAATTAGTAACAAACTGGTGCAATAGCCAATTACTCCAGCTCTAGCCATGAGAAATTAGTAACAAACTGATGCAGTAGCCAATTACTCCAGCTCTAGCCATGAGAAATTAGTAACAAACTGGTGCAATAGCCAATTACTCCAGCTCTAGCCATGAGAAATTAGTAACAAACTGATGCAGTAGCCAATTACTCCAGCTCTAGCCATGAGAAATTAGTTACAAACTGATGCAGTAGCCAATTACTCCAGCTCTAGCCATGATAAATTAGTTACAAACTGATGCAATAGCCAATTACTCCAGCTCTAGCCATGAGAAATTAGTAACAAACTGATGCAGTAGCCAATTACTCCAGCTCTAGCCTAGCCATGAGAAATTAGTAACAAACTGATGCAGTAGCCAATTACTCCAGCTCTAGCCATGAGAAATTAGTAACAAACTGATGCAGTAGCCAATTACTCCAGCTCTAGCCATGAGAAATTAGTAACAAACTGATGCAGTAGCCAATTACTCCAGCTCTAGCCATGAGAAATTAGTAACAAACGGATGCAGTAGCCAATTACTCCAGCTCTAGCCTAGCCATGAGAAATTAGTAACAAACTGATGCAGTAGCCAATTACTCCAGCTCTAGCCATGAGAAATTAGTAACAAACTGATGCAGTAGCCAATTACTCCAGCTCTAGCCATGAGAAATTAGTAACAAACTGATGCAGTAGCCAATTACTCCAGCTCTAGCCATGAGAAATTAGTAACAAACTGGTGCAATAGCCAATTACTCCAGCTCTAGCCTAGCCATGAGAAATTAGTAACAAACTGATGCAGTAGCCAATTACTCCAGCTCTAGCCATGAGAAATTAGTAACAAACTGGTGCAATAGCCAATTACTCCAGCTCTAGCCATGAGAAATTAGTAACAAACTGATGCAGTAGCCAATTACTCCAGCTCTAGCCATGAGAAATTAGTAACAAACTGATGCAGTAGCCAATTACTCCAGCTCTAGCCATGAGAAATTAGTAACAAACTGATGCAGTAGCCAATTACTCCAGCTCTAGCCATGAGAAATTAGTAACAAACTGATGCAGTAGCCAATTACTCCAGCTCTAGCCATGAGAAATTAGTAACAAACTGATGCAGTAGCCAATTACTCCAGCTCTAGCCATGAGAAATTAGTAACAAACTGATGCAGTAGCCAATTACTCCAGCTCTAGCCTAGCCATGAGAAATTAGCAACAAACGGATGCAGTAGCCAATTACTCCAGCTCTAGCCATGAGAAATTAGCAACAAACTGATGCAGTAGCCAATTACTCCAGCTCTAGCCATGAGAAATTAGTAACAAACTGATGCAGTAGCCAATTACTCCAGCTCTAGCCATGAGAAATTAGCAACAAACGGATGCAGTAGCCAATTACTCCAGCTCTAGCCATGAGAAATTAGCAACAAACGGATGCAGTAGCCAATTACTCCAGCTCTAGCCATGAGAAATTAGCAACAAACGGATGCAGTAGCCAATTACTCCAGCTCTAGCCATGAGAAATTAGCAACAAACTGGTGCAATAGCCAATTACTCCAGCTCTAGCCATGATAAATTAGTAACAAACTGGTGCAATAGCCAATTACTCCAGCTCTAGCCATGAGAAATTAGTAACAAACTGATGCAGTAGCCAATTACTCCAGCTCTAGCCATGAGAAATTAGTAACAAACTGGTGCAATAGCCAATTACTCCAGCTCTAGCCATGAGAAATTAGTAACAAACTGATGCAGTAGCCAATTACTCCAGCTCTAGCCATGAGAAATTAGTAACAAACTGATGCAGTAGCCAATTACTCCAGCTCTAGCCATGAGAAATTAGTAACAAACTGATGCAGTAGCCAATTACTCCAGCTCTAGCCATGAGAAATTAGTAACAAACTGATGCAGTAGCCAATTACTCCAGCTCTAGCCATGAGAAATTAGTAACAAACTGATGCAGTAGCCAATTACTCCAGCTCTAGCCATGAGAAATTAGTAACAAACTGATGCAGTAGCCAATTACTCCAGCTCTAGCCTAGCCATGAGAAATTAGTAACAAACTGATGCAGTAGCCAATTACTCCAGCTCTAGCCATGAGAAATTAGTAACAAACTGATGCAGTAGCCAATTACTCCAGCTCTAGCCATGAGAAATTAGTAACAAACTGATGCAGTAGCCAATTACTCCAGCTCTAGCCATGAGAAATTAGCAACAAACGGATGCAGTAGCCAATTACTCCAGCTCTAGCCATGAGAAATTAGCAACAAACGGATGCAGTAGCCAATTACTCCAGCTCTAGCCATGAGAAATTAGCAACAAACGGATGCAGTAGCCAATTACTCCAGCTCTAGCCATGAGAAATTAGCAACAAACTGGATGCAGTAGCCAATTACTCCAGCTCTAGCCATGATAAATTAGTAACAAACTGGTGCAATAGCCAATTACTCCAGCTCTAGCCATGAGAAATTAGCAACAAACTGGATGCAGTAGCCAATTACTCCAGCTCTAGCCATGAGAAATTAGTAACAAACTGGTGCAATAGCCAATTACTCCAGCTCTAGCCATGAGAAATTAGCAACAAACTGATGCAATAGCCAATTACTCCAGCTCTAGCCATGAGAAATTAGTAACAAACTGGTGCAATAGCCAATTACTCCAGCTCTAGCCATGATAAATTAGTAACAAACTGGTGCAATAGCCAATTACTCCAGCTCTAGCCATGAGAAATTAGTAACAAACTGATGCAGTAGCCAATTACTCCAGCTCTAGCCATGAGAAATTAGTAACAAACTGGTGCAATAGCCAATTACTCCAGCTCTAGCCATGAGAAATTAGTAACAAACTGATGCAGTAGCCAATTACTCCAGCTCTAGCCATGAGAAATTAGTAACAAACTGATGCAGTAGCCAATTACTCCAGCTCTAGCCATGAGAAATTAGTAACAAACTGATGCAGTAGCCAATTACTCCAGCTCTAGCCATGAGAAATTAGTAACAAACTGATGCAGTAGCCAATTACTCCAGCTCTAGCCATGAGAAATTAGTAACAAACTGATGCAGTAGCCAATTACTCCAGCTCTAGCCATGAGAAATTAGTAACAAACTGATGCAGTAGCCAATTACTCCAGCTCTAGCCTAGCCATGAGAAATTAGCAACAAACGGATGCAGTAGCCAATTACTCCAGCTCTAGCCATGAGAAATTAGCAACAAACGGATGCAGTAGCCAATTACTCCAGCTCTAGCCATGAGAAATTAGTAACAAACTGATGCAGTAGCCAATTACTCCAGCTCTAGCCATGAGAAATTAGCAACAAACGGATGCAGTAGCCAATTACTCCAGCTCTAGCCATGAGAAATTAGCAACAAACGGATGCAGTAGCCAATTACTCCAGCTCTAGCCATGAGAAATTAGCAACAAACGGATGCAGTAGCCAATTACTCCAGCTCTAGCCATGAGAAATTAGCAACAAACTGGTGCAATAGCCAATTACTCCAGCTCTAGCCATGATAAATTAGTAACAAACTGGTGCAATAGCCAATTACTCCAGCTCTAGCCATGAGAAATTAGTAACAAACTGGTGCAATAGCCAATTACTCCAGCTCTAGCCATGATAAAGTAGTAACAAACTGGTGCAATAGCCAATTACTCCAGCTCTAGCCATGAGAAATTAGTAACAAACTGGTGCAATAGCCAATTACTCCAGCTCTAGCCATGAGAAATTAGTAACAAACTGGTGCAATAGCCAATTACTCCAGCTCTAGCCATGAGAAATTAGTTACAAACTGGTGCAATAGCCAATTACTCCAGCTCTAGCCATGAGAAATTAGTAACAAACTGGTGCAATAGCCAATTACTCCAGCTCTAGCCATGAGAAATTAGTAACAAACTGGGGCAATAGCCAATTACACCAGCTCTAGCCATGAGAAATTAGTAACAAACTGGTGCAATAGCCAATTACTCCAGCTCTAGCCATGAGAAATTAGTAACAAACTGGTGCAATAGCCAATTACTCCAGCTCTAGCCATGAGAAATTAGTAACAAACTGGTGCAATAGCCAATTACTCCAGCTCTAGCCATGAGAAATTAGCAACAATAGAATCAATGCCATATTGAATGTAGACTTTACCCTGTTCTATTTTTGACTAGACACGACAAACACACACACACACACACACACACACACACACACACACACACACACACACACACACACACACACACACACACACACACACACACACACACACACACACACACACACACCCCCTCTCTCTCTCTTAGTTACCAGGAGGAAGAGGATGGTAGAGGGGCAGTGGGGTGGTGAATATTGATGCTGCTGGTATTGATTGAGGACCTGTAGGGTTTGCCTTCATGTTTGTGTGTATGTGTGTGTAGGGATTGTCTTTGTTTATTCATCCTGCCTCCTGCCTGCTGCCTCCATCCTGGCTGTCTTTCCAGGAGACTTTATGGGGCATCCAGTCTGAGGCTGGCTGCTTGACTGCACATTATTAGGGCAGTATAGATGGCCCATTAAAATGGCTGGTGAAACACACCGTTGTCTGCTCTGATACACAACACAGGTCAATCATGGAAACCAGACCTGGGTTGTGTCCCAAATGTCACCTCTTTCCCTATATAGTGCACTACTTTAGATCAGGGTCCATAAGGCTTTGGTTAAAAGTAGTGCACTATATAGGAAATAGGGTGCCATTTTGGATGCTACCCAAAGCTGTGGGCTCTCACACACAAGGCCAGAGAGAGAGAAAGAGAGAGAGAGATTGACAGCTCACATATTCAACATTCCGCTATAGTATCTTACTGTATAGCGTATAACCAATATTACCTAATGCTGTTAGAACTGTAGTATTACCTAGAACACAGAGACATGTGATGTATGTAATCTACCTCAAACCTAATGCTGAATGAAGTTGGAAAATTAGCCTCGTTCTTGGCAGACCCTGCATCTAAGAGAGTTCTGTGAATTTGATCATGTGACTTTAGGGCTGTTTACTGCAGTCAGATTTCAGGTGTGTGAGAGATACCAGTGGTAACGCTAAATTGGGTTCTTTGCTCTGATAGCTAGCAGGTCTATGAGAGGGTTGTGGTGAACACTGTGTTGTGGCCCGTGGGTTGGAAAAGCACTGGATTGGAGCGTTGTGTAACCGCAGCGTTCAGCATTAAGTGCCACTTATTCAGATTACAGCACTGCTCAGATAGAATCACCTGTTTTCACAACACTGAGTGGAGAGAGTGCCTGGCTTTCTCTCTCTTTTTCTGCCTGGGTTTATACTGATGATTATTCTGATGTAGGAGTTCTGATGTAGATTAGTTTTGACCTCATCGATCATCAGATCCTGACCTGTACAGTATGTACCCCTGTATACAAACACCATGTGCTGCATGTATACCTGCTGGTCTGTATCTCTCCAGAAACCTGCTCTAAGGGCAGATGTCCCCCCCTCTACCTCACAGCTGTTCTGCATTGCCACCATGCTGTCACTGTCACAAGGTCTTACTCACCTGCCTCACCAACCTGACTGGTCCCTCCCCCCACCAGGCTCCACAGTACCCACCCAGTGCCAATAAGACCCCTGACTGGCTACTCCTAGACAAATCTCGGATGGCCCGGTCCATTGTGCGGAGCTGAATGTGTGTGTATGAAGTGTGTAACAGTTATTCACACCTTCAGACCTCATTAACATGTACACTGTAAACCACTCTGTGTGTGTATGTTTGTGTGAGTGCGTGAGTGTGTGTGTGCCTGTGCATTTGTGTGTATCTCAGCTCAGTCCCTGTGCCAGCCAGCACTGTCCTGTATGCAGACTGCAGCACATGAGGCGAGCACTATATTTTACTGTAGTGGACACACAGGAGACATGGAGGCAGGTAGTCAGTGTGTGTTGTTGTTCCAGCCAGCCAGGCTTCTCAGGTAGTTCATTTCCCCAACACTAGCTGACTCAAGACCACGACTTGAAAGCAAGCTCAGCACTTGGCATCAAAGCTCCAATGGTCATGAGACCAAAAGAGGTTCTCCCTTCCTCTAGTGCTTCTTCTTAGCCTTCCTTCTTGCGTTCTCTGTTTCTAACTCTCTCTCACACACATCACGCACGCTAGCTCACACGGATGCACGTACGTTCGCACGGACACACACACACACACACACGCACACACGCACACACGCACACACGCACACACACACACACACACACACACACACACACACACACACACACACACACACACACACACACACACACACACACACACACACACACACACACACACACCTCAGCCTTGTCTCTCTCACTCTACTGCAGTCATGTTGATATTATCCGCAGGCTTGGGTTGTTCATGTTCTGTAACCTTCCTCTGGCTGGAGAACAAGAAAATATGTTGAATTGGCAATAAAATGGTCCAGAAGTGTAATTACTTACTGAATGATTATAATTACATGTTGTCGATGACACTGCCTCTCTGACTCCCCCTCAGGGCTCTGTCTAGAAACACCTGAACAGGAAACTTCTATATTTCCTCTGTATGTTAAACACAGCTGACAGTTAACTGCTTCAAGTATTGACAAAATGTAAATCTGTCACATTGGCACAAAGATTCTGGCAAGATTGGTTAAATTATTCAGTTAGCTTATTGGATTTCTCCTTCAGTCAGCGTAGGCTGGTAGTACTGGGATGAGTAAGAACTCTCTGTCTTCTTCCCCTGAATGAGCCTCCTGGGACCTGAACCTATAACCTTCTGGTCTGGTGAATGACACAGTAGCTCTGACTCCACGTCACACAGCAACACGTGAATGATGGATGGGACATAGGAAGAGGGGTATACAACTGGGATGTACCTGCACTTGTAAGCCTACTTTAAACTGATTTGGGATACAGAATGGATAAATAATAAAGTTATTTCAGAGAGAGAGAGAGAGAGAGAGAGAGAGAGAGAGAGAGAGAGAGAGAGAGAAAAAAGAGAGAGAGAAGAGAGAGAGAGAGAGAAGAAAGAGAGAGAGAGAAGAGAGAGAGAACATTTGAGATAGAAACCTCAGCTGGCCTCAAAAGCCCAGCGGTAAAATCCACTCAGAAGCGAACATGTTCTCTTGGTTATGAAAAATGGAAGACAATTAAATTTACCAGCCCCCCTTCCCTCCAGCCATCCCTCCATCCCTCCTTCCCTCCTTCCCCCAACTCCACCCACCCACACTACAGTACAGAGACATGACTGACTCTATTTGCACTCTATTTCAATTTGGAGGGAAATTGGTTCCTTGTTGAATTATTAATCCACGGCACTGATTCTAAAGCCAGTTTTTGAATCTATTCCATATTAAAAATGCATCGTGGAACATGGTTGATTTGAATATGGTGGAGTCTCGAGACATGACATGGCCAAGTATCCCATCAGCCATTCCTGTTTAGCGGTAGGAAGGGAGACTGGTACAGGCCTAGGCAGAGGAAGGAGAGGAAGTAGTGGTGGTGGTTGTGGTGGTGGTTGTTGTGGTGGCTGTGCATGTGTGCTTGTGTTCGTGTTTGCGTGCATCTGTGCGTGCGTGTGTGAGTATGTGGAAATTATATTCTAAGGTTTAAAAATAGGAAACATACTTTTTTATTTTCTTCAAAAGCATAATTCACCAAAAGAAGCAGACCTGCAGTCTTGCCTATGATGTGTCATAAACTCTTGTCAAAATCATATTTTTAGGACAGTTTTGGTATATACTGTATACTGTAGGTACTGCCACACTGAGAGTAAAGAGATTGATTAGAGATGGATTAGAGAGAGGAGAGGAAAGGTGAGTGGAGGACTGGCTGCATTCTTTGTGTTATGTCCACAGGCACCTGGCCCTGTCGTTCTTCTCTTACAGTATCTGTCCTTGGCTCATCAGAGCAGCACTGCTCCCCTTCTTCTCTCCCTCTCTCTCTCTCTCTCTCTCTCTCCTCACAAATGGGACTGCTGAGACCTCAGGCTTCTCTCTCTCTCTCTCTCTCTCTCTCTCTCTCTCTCTCTCTCTCTCCCACAAATGGGACTGCTGAGACCTCAGGCTTCTCTCTCTCTCTCTCTCTCTCTCTCTCTCTCTCTCTCTCTCTCTCCACAAATGGGACTGCTGAGACCTCAGGCTTCACTCGCTCTAATTAAAGTAAACGTTTATATTAGATTATAAGTATAATTTTGTGAGTTTTGTGTAACTTATTTTTTAACTTAACTTCTGGACATCATAACAACGATTACTCACCTTGGACTGGAATAAACTTTTTCCTTTAACGAGTCTGACAAGAAGGATATCCTGCTTTCACTGGAACAGGCCCAGATCCCTGCCTTTTGCGTGAAGAAAAGACGCAGGAAAAGGGGCCGCAGATCTGGCAGCTTTCTGAGAATCCGAAAGCGAGTGAGTAAACTCCCACAGCCATGCGTTATTCTTGCTAACGTGCAATCATTGGAAAATAGAATTGATCTACGATTAAGATTATCCTACCAACGGGACATTAAAAACGGTAACATCTTATGTTTCACCGAGACCTGGCTGAACGACGACACAGACAATATAGAGCTAGCAGGATTTTCCATGCACCGGCGGAACAGAGACTCTACCTCTGGTAAGACGAGAGGTGGAGTGTGTGTTTGTTTGTCAATAACAGCTTGTGCGCAATGTCTAATATTGAAGAAGTCTCGAGGTATTGCTCGCCTGAGGTAGAGTATCTTATGATCAGCTGTAGACCACACTATTTACCAAGAGAGTTCTCATCTATATTATTCGTAGTCGTCTATTTACCACCACAGAATGAAGCTGGCACTAAGAGCGCTCTCAACCAACTCTATAAGGCCATAAGCAAAGAAGAAAATGCTCACCCAGAAGTGGCGCTCCTAGTGGCCGGGGACTTTAATGCAGGCACACTTAAATTAGTTTGACCAAATATTTACCAGCATGTCACATGTGCAACCAGAGAAAAAAAAATCCTAGACCACGTTTACTCCACACACAGAGATGCATACAAAGCTCTCCCCTGCCCTCCATTTGGCAAATCTGACCAGAATTATATCCTCCTGATTCAATACGGAAGTGGTCAGATGACGCGGATGATACACAACAGGACTGTTTTGCTAGCACGTACTGGAATATGTTCTGGGATTAATCTGGTGGCATTGAAGAGTACACCACCTCAGTTGTTGGCTTCATCAATAAGTGCATAGACAACGTCGTCCTCACAGTGACTGTACGTACATATCGCAACCAGAAGCCATGGATTACAGGCAACATCCGCATCAAGCTAAAGGCTAGAGCTGCCGCTTTCAAGGAGCGGGGAGACTAATCCGGATGCTTATAAGAAATCCCGCTATGCCCTCAGACGAACCATTAAACAAGCAAAACGTCAATACAGGATTAAGATTGAATCCTACTACACCGGCTCTGACGCTCGTCGGATGTGGCAGGGCTTGAAAACTATTATGGACTACAAAGGGAAACTGAGACGTGAGCTGCCCAGTGACGTGAGCCTACCAGACGAGCTAAATGCCTTTTATGCTCGCTTCAAGGCAAGCAACACTGAAGCATGCACGAGAGCACCAGCTGTTCTGGATGACTGTGTGATAACGCTCTCGGTAGCCGATGTGAACAAAATCTTTAAACAGGTCAACATTCACAAAGCCGCTGGGCCAGACAGGTTACTCAAAGCATGTACGGACCAACTGTCAAGTGTCTTCACTGACATTTTCAACCTCTCCCTGACCGAGTCTGTAATACCTACTTGTTTCAAGCAGACCACCATAGGTCCTGTGCCCAAGGAAGCGATGGTAACCTGCCTAAATGATTATGCCTCGTGGCACTCACGTCGGTAGCCAGGAAGTGCTTTGAAAGGCTGGTCATGGCTCAAATCTACAGCATATTTCCGGAGAACCTAGACCCAATCTAATTCGCATGCCGCCCCAACATTTGATGCAATCTCAATCACACTCCACACTGCCCTTTTTCTCCTGGACAATAGGAACACTTATGTGAGAATGCTGTTCATTGACTACAGCTCAGTATTCAACACCATTGTGCCCACGAAGCTCATCACTAAGCTAAGGACTCTGGGGGATTAAACACCTCCCTCTGCAACTGGATCCTGGACTTTCTGACAGGCAGCCCCCAGGTGGTAAGAGTAGGCAACAACATGTCTGCCACGCTGATCCTTAACACCTGGGCCCCTCAGGGGTGTGTACTTAGTCCCCTCCTGTATTCTCTGTTCACCCATGACTGCGTGGCCAAACACGACTCCAGCACCATCATTAAGTTTGCTGACGACACAACAGTGGCTGATTACCGACAATGATGAGACAGCCTATAGGGAGGAGGTCAGAGAACTGGCAGTGTGGTGCCATGATAACAACCACTCCCTCAACGTGATCAAGACAAAGGAGATGATTGTGGACTACAGGAAGAAGAGGACCGAGCACGCCCCCATTATCATCAGCAGGGCTGTAGCGGAGCAGGTTGAGAGCTTCAAGTTCCTTGGTGTCCACATCACCAACAAACTAACATGGTCCAAGCACACCAAGACAGTGGTGAAGAGGGCACGACAACACTTTTTCCCCCCTCAGGAGACTGAAATGATTTGGCATGGGTCCCCAGATCCTCAAAAGGTTTTACAGCTGCACCATCGAGAGCATCCTGAACAGGTTGCATCACCACCTGGTATGGCAACTGCTCGGCATCTGACCGTAAGGCGCCACAGAGGGTAGTGTGAAAGGCACAGTACATCACTGGGACCAAGCTTCCTGCCATCCAGGAGCTATATAATAGGCTGTGTACCTGAGCACCAAGTCTAGGACCAAAATGCTCCTCACAAATTCTACCCCGAAGTCATAAGACTGCTGAACAATTAATACAATCACCACCGGACAATTTACATTGACCCCCCCTCCCTTTTGTACACTGCTGCTTCTCGCTGTTTATTATCTATACATAGTCACTTCACCCCCACCTACATGTACAAATGACCTTAACTAACCTGTACCCCAGCACATTATTGTTATTCTTATTGTGTTACTTTTTATTATTACTTTTTATTTTAGTTTACATGGTAAATATTTTCTTAACTCTCCTTGAACTGCACTGTTGGTTAAGGGCTTGTAAGTAAGCGTTTCACGGTAAAGTCTACACTTGTATTCTGCGCATGTGACGAATAAGGTTTGATTTGATTTAACACAATATTGCTTAGCCAAGGCTCCCACTGCCTGCTCCCACTGCACTACACATAGCTAAAACATTAAAACATGCTTCATCTTCACACGTGCTCCTCTTAGATGGCTGTGACTGGTTTATGTGTATGTGTGTCTATAGAATGTCTCTAGGAGTGTGTGTGTGTGTGTGTGTGTGTGTGTGTGTGTGTGTGTGTGTGTGTGTGTGTGTGTGTGTGTGTGTGTGTGTGGCTCTGCTGTGACTGCAAAGTGTGTGTGGGAGTGTGTGAGTATGTCAAAGTAGTTGTGACTGTGTAGTGTGTGAGAGATTGTGTCACGTGTGTGTGTGCAGGCGTGTTTGTGTGGGAGTGCAAACACAGCTCTCCTTCTGCTGGTGTGTGTGGGTGAGGTGCTCTACTCAGGCAGGGGTTGTGGTGTGTGTAGGTGAGGTGCTCTACTCAGGCAGAGGTTGTGGTGTGTGTAGGTGAGGTGCTCTACTCAGGCAGGTGTTGTGGTGTGTGTGGGTGAGGTGCTCTACCATGGCAGGTGTTGTGGTGTGTGTAGGTGAGGTGCTCTACTCAGGCAGGTGTTTTTCATTTTTTTCATTTCACCTTTATTTAACCAGGTAGGCTAGTTGAGAACAAGTTCTCATTTGCAACTGCGACCTGGCCAAGATAAAGCATAGCAGTGTGAACAGACAACACAGAGTTACACATGTAATAAACAATTAACAAGTCAATAACACAGTAGAAAAAAAATGGGCAGTCTATATACAATGTGTGCAAAAGGCATGAGGAGGTAGGCGAATAATAAAATTTTGCAGATTAACACTGGGGTGATAAATGATCAGATGGTCATGTACAGGTAGAGATATTGGTGTGCAAAAGAGCAGAAAAGTAAATAAATAAATAAAAAAACAGTATAAAAACAGTATGGGAATGAGGTAGGTGAAAATGGGTGGGCTATTTACCAATAGACTATGTACAGCTGCAGCGATCGGTTAGCTGCTCGGATAGCTGATGTTTGAAGTTGGTGAGGGAGATAAAAGTCTCCAACTTCAGCGATTTTTGCAGTTCGTTCCAGTCACAGGCAGCAGAGTACTGGAACGAAAGGCGGCCAAATGAGGTGTTGGCTTTAGGGATGATCAGTGAGATACACCTGCTGGAGCGTGTGCTACGGATGGGTGTTGCCATCGTGACCAGTGAACTGAGATAAGGCGGAGCTTTACCTAGCATGGACTTGTAGATGACCTGGAGCCAGTGGGTCTGGCGACGAATATGTAGCGAGGGCCAGCCGACTAGAGCATACAAGTCGCAGTGGTGGGTGGTATAAGGTGCTTTGGTGACAAAACGGATGGCACTATGATAGACTGCATCCAGTTTGCTGAGTAGAGTGTTGGAAGCCATTTTGTAGATGACATCGCCGAAATCGAGGATCGGTAGGATAGTCAGTTTTACTAGGGTAAGCTTGGCGTGTGTAGGTGAGGTGCTCTACTCAGGCAGGGGTTGTGGTGTGTGTGGGTGAGGTGCTCTACTCAGGCAGGGGTTGTGGTGTGTGTGGGTGAGGTGCTCTACTCAGGCAGGGGTTGTGGTGTTTGTAGGTGAGGTGCTCTACTCAGGCAGGGGTTGTGGTGTGTGTAGGTGAGGTGCTCTACTCAGGCAGGGGTTGGTTGTGGTGTGTGTAGGTGAGGTGCTCTACTCAGGCAGGGGTTGTGGTGTGTGTAGGTGAGGTGCTCTACTCAGGCAGGGGTTGGTTGTGGTGTGTGTAGGTGAGGTGCTCTACTCAGGTAGGTGTTGTGGTGTGTGTAGGTGAGGTGCTCTACTCAGGTAGGTGTTGTGGTGTGTGTAGGTGAGGTGCTCTACTCAGGTAGGTGTTGTGGTGTGTGTAGGTGAGGTGCTCTACTCAGGTAGGTGTTGTGGTGTGTGTAGGTGAGGTGCTCTACTCAGGCAGGGGTTGTGGTGTGTGTAGGTGAGGTGCTCTACTCAGGCAGGGGTTGTGGTGTGTGTGGGTGAGGTGCTCTTGTGGTGTGTGTGGGTGAGGTGCTCTCAGGCAGGTGTTGTGGTGTGTGTGGGTGAGGTGCTCTACTCAGGTAGGGGTTGTGGTATGTGTAGGTGAGGTGCTCTACTCAGGCAGGGGTTGTGGTGTGTGTAGGTGAGGTGCTCTACTCAGGCAGGTGTTGTGGTGTGTGTAGGTGAGGTTCTCTACTCAGGCAGGGGTTGTGGTGTGTGTAGGTGAGGTGCTCTACTCAGGCAGGTGTTGTGGTGTGTGTAGGTGAGGTGCTCTACTCAGGCAGGGGTTGTGGTGTGTGTAGGTGAGGTGCTCTACTCAGGCAGGGGTTGGTTGTGGTGTGTGTAGGTGAGGTGCTCTACTCAGGTAGGTGTTGTGGTGTGTGTAGGTGAGGTGCTCTACTCAGGTAGGTGTTGTGGTGTGTGTAGGTGAGGTGCTCTACTCAGGTAGGTGTTGTGGTGTGTGTAGGTGAGGTGCTCTACTCAGGTAGGTGTTGTGGTGTGTGTAGGTGAGGTGCTCTACTCAGGCAGGGGTTGTGGTGTGTGTAGGTGAGGTGCTCTACTCAGGCAGGGGTTGTGGTGTGTGTGGGTGAGGTGCTCTACTCAGGCAGGTGTTGTGGTGTGTGTGGGTGAGGTGCTCTACTCAGGTAGGGGTTGTGGTATGTGTAGGTGAGGTGCTCTACTCAGGCAGGGGTTGTGGTGTGTGTAGGTGAGGTGCTCTACTCAGGCAGGTGTTGTGGTGTGTGTAGGTGAGGTTCTCTACTCAGGCAGGGGTTGTGGTGTGTGTAGGTGAGGTGCTCTACTCAGGCAGGTGTTGTGGTGTGTGTAGGTGAGGTGCTCTACTCAGGCAGGGGTTGTGGTGTGTGTAGTTGAGGTGCTCTACTCAGGCAGGGGTTGTGGTGTGTGTAGGTGAGGTGCTCTACTCAGGCAGGGGTTGTGGTGTGTGTAGTTGAGGTGCTCTACTCAGGCAGGTGTTGTGGTGTGTGTGGGTGAGGTGCCCTACTCAGGCAGGGGTTGGTTGTGGTGTGTGTAGGTGAGGTGCTCTACTCAGGCAGGGGTTGTGGTGTGTGTAGGTGAGGTGCTCTACTCAGGCAGGGGTTGGTTGTGGTGTGTGTGGGTGAGGTGCTCTACTCAGGCAGAGGTTGTGGTGTGTGTAGGTGAGGTGCTCTACTCAGGTAGGTGTTGTGGTGTGTGTAGGTGAGGTGCTCTACTCAGGTAGGTGTTGTGGTGTGTGTAGGTGAGGTGCTCTACTCAGGTAGGTGTTGTGGTGTGTGTAGGTGAGGTGCTCTACTCAGGTAGGTGTTGTGGTGTGTGTAGGTGAGGTGCTCTACTCAGGTAGGTGTTGTGGTGTGTGTAGGTGAGGTGCTCTACTCAGGCAGGGGTTGTGGTGTGTGTAGGTGAGGTGCTCTACTCAGGCAGGGGTTGTGGTGTGTGTGGGTGAGGTGCTCTACTCAGGCAGGTGTTGTGGTGTGTGTGGGTGAGGTGCTCTACTCAGGTAGGGGTTGTGGTGTGTGTAGGTGAGGTGCTCTACTCAGGCAGGGGTTGTGGTGTGTGTAGGTGAGGTGCTCTACTCAGGCAGGTGTTGTGGTGTGTGTAGGTGAGGTTCTCTACTCAGGCAGGGGTTGTGGTGTGTGTAGGTGAGGTGCTCTACTCAGGCAGGTGTTGTGGTGTGTGTAGGTGAGGTGCTCTACTCAGGCAGGGGTTGTGGTGTGTGTAGTTGAGGTGCTCTACTCAGGCAGGGGTTGTGGTGTGTGTAGGTGAGGTGCTCTACTCAGGCAGGGGTTGTGGTGTGTGTAGTTGAGGTGCTCTACTCAGGCAGGGGTTGTGGTGTGTGTAGGTGAGGTGCTCTACTCAGGCAGGTGTTGTGGTGTGTGTGGGTGAGGTGCCCTCCTCAGGCAGGGGTTGTGGTGTGTGTGGGTGAGGTGCCCTACTCAGGCAGGGGTTGGTTGTGGTGTGTGTGGGTGAGGTGCCCTACTCAGGCAGGGGTTGTGGTGTGTGTAGTTGAGGTGCTCTACTCAGGCAGGTGTTGTGGTGTGTGTGGGTGAGGTGCTCTACTCAGGCAGGTGTTGTGGTGTGTGTGGGTGAGGTGCTCTACTCAGGCAGGGGTTGTGGTGTGTGTAGTTGAGATGCTCTACTCAGGCAGGGGTTGTGGTGTGTGTAGGTGAGGTGCTCTACTCAGGCAGGGGTTGTGGTGTGTGTAGTTGAGGTGCTCTACTCAGGCAGGGGTTGTGGTGTGTGTAGGTGAGGTGCTCTACTCAGGCAGGTGTTGTGGTGTGTGTGGGTGAGGTGCCCTACTCAGGCAGGGGTTGTGGTGTGTGTAGGTGAGGTGCTCTACTCAGGCAGGGGTTGGTTGTGGTGTGTGTAGGTGAGGTGCTCTACTCAGGCAGGGGTTGTGGTGTGTGTAGGTGAGGTGCTCTACTCAGGCAGGGGTTGGTTGTGGTGTGTGTGGGTGAGGTGCTCTACTCAGGCAGAGGTTGTGGTGTGTGTAGGTGAGGTGCTCTACTCAGGTAGGTGTTGTGGTGTGTGTAGGTGAGGTGCTCTACTCAGGTAGGTGTTGTGGTGTGTGTAGGTGAGGTGCTCTACTCAGGTAGGTGTTGTGGTGTGTGTAGGTGAGGTGCTCTACTCAGGTAGGTGTTGTGGTGTGTGTAGGTGAGGTGCTCTACTCAGGTAGGTGTTGTGGTGTGTGTAGGTGAGGTGCTCTACTCAGGCAGGGGTTGTGGTGTGTGTAGGTGAGGTGCTCTACTCAGGCAGGGGTTGTGGTGTGTGTAGGTGAGGTGCTCTACTCAGGCAGGGGTTGTGGTGTGTGTAGGTGAGGTGCTCTACTCAGGCAGGGGTTGTGGTGTGTGTGGGTGAGGTGCTCTACTCAGGCAGGTGTTGTGGTGTGTGTGGGTGAGGTGCTCTACTCAGGTAGGGGTTGTGGTGTGTGTAGGTGAGGTGCTCTACTCAGGCAGGGGTTGTGGTGTGTGTAGGTGAGGTGCTCTACTCAGGCAGGTGTTGTGGTGTGTGTAGGTGAGGTGCTCTACTCAGGCAGGGGTTGTGGTGTGTGTAGTTGAGGTGCTCTACTCAGGCAGGGGTTGTGGTGTGTGTAGGTGAGGTGCTCTACTCAGGCAGGTGTTGTGGTGTGTGTAGGTGAGGTGCTCAACTCAGGCAGGGGTTGTGGTGTGTGTAGTTGAGGTGCTCTACTCAGGCAGGGGTTGTGGTGTGTGTAGGTGAGGTGCTCTACTCAGGCAGGTGTTGTGGTGTGTGTGGGTGAGGTGCCCTACTCAGGCAGGGGTTGTGGTGTGTGTGGGTGAGGTGCCCTACTCAGGCAGGGGTTGTGGTGTGTGTGGGTGAGGTGCCCTACTCAGGCAGGGGTTGTGGTGTGTGTAGGTGAGGTGCCCTACTCAGGCAGGGGTTGTGGTGTGTGTAGGTGAGGTGCCCTACTCAGGCAGGGGTTGTGGTGTGTGTGGGTGAGGTGCCCTACTCAGGCAGGGGTTGTGGTGTGTGTGGGTGAGGTGCTCTACTCAGGCAGGTGTTGTGGTGTGTGTAGGTGAGGTTCTCTACTCAGGCAGGGGTTGTGGTGTGTGTAGGTGAGGTGCTCTCACTCAGGCAGGGGTTGTGGTGTGTGTGGGTGAGGTGCTCTACTCAGGCAGGGGTTGTGGTGTGTGTAGGTGAGGTGCTCTACTCAGGCAGGTGTTGTGGTGTGTGTAGGTGAGGTGCTCTACTCAGGTAGGTGTTGTGGTGTGTGTAGGTGAGGTGCTCTACTCAGGTAGGTGTTGTGGTGTGTGTAGGTGAGGTGCTCTACTCAGGCAGGGGTTGTGGTGTGTGTAGGTGAGGTGCTCTACTCAGGCAGGGGTTGTGGTGTGTGTAGGTGAGGTGCTCTACTCAGGCAGGGGTTGTGGTGTGTGTAGGTGAGGTGCTCTACTCAGGCAGGGGTTGTGGTGTGTGTAGGTGAGGTGCTCTCAGGCAGGTGTTGTGGTGTGTGTGGGTGAGGTGCCCTACTCAGGCAGGGGTTGTGGTGTGTGTGGGTGAGGTGCCCTACTCAGGCAGGGGTTGTGGTGTGTGTGGGTGAGGTGCTCTACTCAGGCAGGGGTTGTGGTGTGTGTAGGTGAGGTGCTCTACTCAGGCAGGTGTTGTGGTGTGTGTAGGTGAGGTGCTCTACTCAGGCAGGTGTTGTGGTGTGTGTAGGTGAGGTGCTCTACTCAGGCAGGGGTTGTGGTGTGTGTAGTTGAGGTGCTCTACTCAGGCAGGGGTTGTGGTGTGTGTAGGTGAGGTGCTCTACTCAGGCAGGGGTTGTGGTGTGTGAGGTGCTCTAGTTGAGGTGCTCTACTCAGGCAGGGGTTGTGGTGTGTGTAGGTGAGGTGCTCTACTCAGGCAGGTGTTGTGGTGTGTGTGGGTGAGGTGCCCTACTCAGGCAGGGGTTGTGGTGTGTGTAGGTGAGGTGCTCTACTCAGGCAGGGTTGGTTGTGGTGTGTGTAGGTGAGGTGACCTACTCAGGCAGGGGTTGTGGTGTGTGTAGGTGAGGTGCTCTACTCAGGCAGGGGTTGGTTGTGGTGTGTGTGGGTGAGGTGCTCTACTCAGGCAGAGGTTGTGGTGTGTGTAGGTGAGGTGCTCTACTCAGGTAGGTGTTGTGGTGTGTGTAGGTGAGGTGCTCTACTCAGGTAGGTGTTGTGGTGTGTGTAGGTGAGGTGCTCTACTCAGGTAGGTGTTGTGGTGTGTGTAGGTGAGGTGCTCTACTCAGGTAGGTGTTGTGGTGTGTGTAGGTGAGGTGCTCTACTCAGGTAGGTGTTGTGGTGTGTGTAGGTGAGGTGCTCTACTCAGGCAGGGGTTGTGGTGTGTGTAGGTGCGGTGCTCTACTCAGGCAGGGGTTGTGGTGTGTGTAGGTGAGGTGCTCTACTCAGGCAGGGGTTGTGGTGTGTGTAGGTGAGGTGCTCTACTCAGGCAGGGGTTGTGGTGTGTGTGGGTGAGGTGCTCTACTCAGGCAGGTGTTGTGGTGTGTGTGGGTGAGGTGCTCTACTCAGGTAGGGGTTGTGGTGTGTGTAGGTGAGGTGCTCTACTCAGGCAGGGGTTGTGGTGTGTGTAGGTGAGGTGCTCTACTCAGGCAGGTGTTGTGGTGTGTGTAGGTGAGGTGCTCTACTCAGGCAGATGTTGTGGTGTGTGTAGGTGAGGTGCTCTACTCAGGCAGGGGTTGTGGTGTGTGTAGGTGAGGTGCTCTACTCAGGCAGGGGTTGTGGTGTGTGTAGGTGAGGTGCTCTACTCAGGCAGGTGTTGTGGTGTGTGTGGGTGAGGTGCCCTACTCAGGCAGGGGTTGTGGTGTGTGTGGTTGAGGTGCCCTACTCAGGCAGGGGTTGGTTGTGGTGTGTGTGGGTGAGGTGCCCTACTCAGGCAGGGGTTGTGGTGTGTGTGGGTGAGGTGCCCTACTCAGGCAGGGGTTGTGGTGTGTGTGGGTGAGGTGCCCTACTCAGGCAGGGGTTGTGGTGTGTGTGGGTGAGGTGCCCTACTCAGGCAGGGGTTGTGGTGTGTGTAGGTGAGGTGCCCTACTCAGGCAGGGGTTGTGGTGTGTGTGGGTGAGGTGCCCTACTCAGGCAGGGGTTGTTGTGTGTGTGTGTAGGTGAGGTGCTCTACTCAGGCAGGGGTTGTGGTGTGTGTAGGTGAGGTGCTCTACTCAGGCAGGGGTTGTGGTGTGTGGTTGAGGTGCTCTACTCAGGCAGGGGTTGTGGTGTGTGTGGGTGAGGTGCTCTACTCAGGCAGGGGTTGTGGTGTGTGTAGGTGAGGTGCTCTACTCAGGCAGGGGTTGTGGTGTGTGTGGGTGAGGTGCTCTACTCAGGCAGGTGTTGTGTGTGTGTGGGTGAGGTGCTCTACTCAGGTAGGGGTTGTGGTGTGTGTAGGTGAGGTGCTCTACTCAGGCAGGGGTTGTGGTGTGTGTAGGTGAGGTGCTCTACTCAGGCAGGTGTTGTGGTGTGTGTAGGTGAGGTGCTCTACTCAGGCAGGGGTTGTGGTGTGTGTAGGTGAGGTGCTCTACTCAGGCAGGTGTTGTGGTGTGTGTAGGTGAGGTGCTCAACTCAGGCAGGGGTTGTGGTGTGTGTAGTTGAGGTGCTCTACTCAGGCAGGGGTTGTGGTGTGTGTAGGTGAGGTGCTCTACTCAGGCAGGTGTTGTGGTGTGTGTGGGTGAGGTGCCCTACTCAGGCAGGGGTTGTGGTGTGTGGGTGAGGTGCCCTACTCAGGCAGGGGTTGGTTGTGGTGTGTGTGGGTGAGGTGCCTCTCAGGCAGGGGTTGTGGTGTGTGTAGGTGAGGTGCCCTACTCAGGCAGGGGTTGTGGTGTGTGTGGGTGAGGTGCCCTACTCAGGCAGGGGTTGGGTGTGTGGGTGAGGTGCCCTACTCAGGCAGGGGTTGTGGTGTGTGTAGGTGCTCTACTCAGGCAGGGGTTGTGGTGTGTGTAGGTGAGGTGCTCTACTCAGGCAGGTGTTGTGGTGTGTGTAGGTGAGGTGCTCTACTCAGGCAGGGGTTGTGGTGTGTGTAGTTGAGGTGCTCTACTCAGGCAGGGGTTGTGGTGTGTGTAGGTGAGGTGCTCTACTCAGGCAGGGGTTGTGGTGTGTGTAGTTGAGGTGCTCTACTCAGGCAGGGGTTGTGGTGTGTGTAGGTGAGGTGCTCTACTCAGGCAGGGGTTGTGGTGTGTGTAGTTGAGGTGCTCTACTCAGGCAGGGGTTGTGGTGTGTGTAGGTGAGGTGCTCTACTCAGGCAGGTGTTGTGGTGTGTGTGGGTGAGGTGCCCTGGCAGGGGTTGTGGTGTGTGGGTGAGGTGCCCTACTCAGGCAGGGGGTTGTGGTGTGTGTAGGTGAGGTGACCTACTCAGGCAGGGGTTGTGGTGTGTGTAGGTGAGGTGCTCTACTCAGGCAGGGGTTGGTTGTGGTGTGTGTGGGTGAGGTGCTCTACTCAGGCAGAGGTTGTGGTGTGTGTAGGTGAGGTGCTCTACTCAGGTAGGTGTTGTGGTGTGTGTAGGTGAGGTGCTCTACTCAGGTAGGTGTTGTGGTGTGTGTAGGTGAGGTGCTCTACTCAGGTAGGTGTTGTGGTGTGTGTAGGTGAGGTGCTCTACTCAGGTAGGTGTTGTGGTGTGTGTAGGTGAGGTGCTCTACTCAGGTAGGTGTTGTGGTGTGTGTAGGTGAGGTGCTCTACTCAGGCAGGGGTTGTGGTGTGTGTAGGTGCGGTGCTCTACTCAGGCAGGGGTTGTGGTGTGTGTAGGTGAGGTGCTCTACTCAGGCAGGGGTTGTGGTGTGTGTAGGTGAGGTGCTCTACTCAGGCAGGGGTTGTGGTGTGTGTGGGTGAGGTGCTCTACTCAGGCAGGTGTTGTGGTGTGTGTGGGTGAGGTGCTCTACTCAGGTAGGGGTTGTGGTGTGTGTAGGTGAGGTGCTCTACTCAGGCAGGGGTTGTGGTGTGTGTAGGTGAGGTGCTCTACTCAGGCAGGTGTTGTGGTGTGTGTAGGTGAGGTTCTCTACTCAGGCAGATGTTGTGGTGTGTGTAGGTGAGGTGCTCTACTCAGGCAGGGGTTGTGGTGTGTGTAGTTGAGGTGCTCTACTCAGGCAGGGGTTGTGGTGTGTGTGAGGTGAGGTGCTCTACTCAGGCAGGTGTTGTGGTGTGTGTGGGTGAGGTGCCCTACTCAGGCAGGGGTTGTGGTGTGTGTGGTTGAGGTGCCCTACTCAGGCAGGGGTTGGTTGTGGTGTGTGTGGGTGAGGTGCCCTACTCAGGCAGGGGTTGTGGTGTGTGTAGGTGAGGTGCCCTACTCAGGCAGGGGTTGTGGTGTGTTTGGGTGAGGTGCCCTACTCAGGCAGGGGTTGTGGTGTGTGTGGGTGAGGTGCCCTCCTCAGGCAGGGGTTGTGGTGTGTGTAGGTGAGGTGCCCTACTCAGGCAGGGGTTGTGGTGTGTGTGGGTGAGGTGCCCTACTCAGGCAGGGGTTGTGGTGTGTGTAGGTGAGGTGCTCTACTCAGGCAGGTGTTGTGGTGTGTGTAGGTGAGGTTCTCTACTCAGGCAGGGGTTGTGGTGTGTGTAGGTGAGGTGCTCTACTCAGGCAGGGGTTGTGGTGTGTGTAGTTGAGGTGCTCTACTCAGGCAGGGGTTGTGGTGTGTGTGGGTGAGGTGCTCTACTCAGGCAGGGGTTGTGGTGTGTGTAGGTGAGGTGCTCTACTCAGGCAGGGGTTGTGGTGTGTGGGTGAGGTGCTCTACTCAGGCAGGTGTTGTGGTGTGTGTGGGTGAGGTGCTCTACTCAGGTAGGGGTTGTGGTGTGTGTAGGTGAGGTGCTCTACTCAGGCAGGGGTTGTGGTGTGTGTAGGTGAGGTGCTCTACTCAGGCAGGTGTTGTGGTGTGTGTAGGTGAGGTTCTCTACTCAGGCAGGGGTTGTGGTGTGTGTAGGTGAGGTGCTCTACTCAGGCAGGTGTTGTGGTGTGTGTAGGTGAGGTGCTCAACTCAGGCAGGGGTTGTGGTGTGTGTAGTTGAGGTGCTCTACTCAGGCAGGGGTTGTGGTGTGTGTAGGTGAGGTGCTCTACTCAGGCAGGTGTTGTGGTGTGTGTGGGTGAGGTGCCCTACTCAGGCAGGGGTTGTGGTGTGTGTGGGTGAGGTGCCCTACTCAGGCAGGGGTTGGTTGTGGTGTGTGTGGGTGAGGTGCCCTACTCAGGCAGGGGTTGTGGTGTGTGTAGGTGAGGTGCCCTACTCAGGCAGGGGTTGTGGTGTGTGTGGGTGAGGTGCCCTACTCAGGCAGGGGTTGTGGTGTGTGTGGGTGAGGTGCCCTACTCAGGCAGGGGTTGTGGTGTGTGTAGGTGAGGTGCCCTACTCAGGCAGGGGTTGTGGTGTGTGTAGTTGAGGTGCTCTACTCAGGCAGGGGTTGTGGTGTGTGTGGGTGAGGTGCTCTACTCAGGCAGGGGTTGTGGTGTGTGTAGGTGAGGTGCTCTACTCAGGCAGGGGTTGGTTGTGTTGTGTGTGGGTGAGGTGCCCTACTCAGGCAGGGGTTGTGGTGTGTGTAGGTGAGGTGCCCTACTCAGGCAGGGGTTGTGGTGTGTGTGGGTGAGGTGCCCTACTCAGGCAGGGGTTGTGGTGTGTGTGGGTGAGGTGCCCTCCTCAGGCACGGGTTGTGGTGTGTGTAGGTGAGGTGCCCTACTCAGGCAGGGGTTGTGGTGTGTGTAGGTGAGGTGCCCTACTCAGGCAGGGGTTGTGGTGTGTGTGGGTGAGGTGCCCTACTCAGGCAGGGGTTGTGGTGTGTGTAGGTGAGGTGCTCTACTCAGGCAGGTGTTGTGGTGTGTGTAGGTGAGGTTCTCTACTCAGGCAGGGGTTGTGGTGTGTGTAGGTGAGGTGCTCTACTCAGGCAGGGGTTGTGGTGTGTGTAGTTGAGGTGCTCTACTCAGGCAGGGGTTGTGGTGTGTGTGGGTGAGGTGCTCTACTCAGGCAGGGGTTGTGGTGTGTGTAGGTGAGGTGCCCTACTCAGGCAGGGGTTGTGGTGTGTGTAGGTGAGGTGCTCTACTCAGGCAGGTGTTGTGGTGTGTGTATGTGAGGTTCTCTACTCAGGCAGGGGTTGTGGTGTGTGTAGGTGAGGTGCTCTACTCAGGCAGGGGTTGTGGTGTGTGTAGTTGAGGTGCTCTACTCAGGCAGGGGTTGTGGTGTGTGTAGGTGAGGTGCTCTACTCAGGCAGGGGTTGGTTGTGTTGTGTGTGGGTGTTTTGATGGGTCCCACGTTGTGGATTTATAGGACTATGTGGGATTTAATATGACATTACAGTGTTGTATGTGGGAGACCAATATAAGTCAAATGAACAAGTTTCACTGATGAACATCTGCACTTGCCTTAATCCTTAGTGTGTGTGCGTTTGGTGTGTGTGCGTGCTCGTGCGTGCCTGTATGTGTGTGTGTGTTTTCCTCTGTGCTCTGATGTTGATCTCAGTCCTCCAGAGTGTTCAGTTTAATAAGAGGCAGCAGTACTGCTGTGAGCTGGTGAATTAGCCCCTGTAATGTGACTGTTAAATGCATCTTTCCTCCCGTACCCTCTGACACCCTGACACCATTAACAGCGCAGCCCCCACGCATTAACACACACACACACACACACACACACATGCACATGCACGCGCGCACACACACACACACACACACACACATTAACACACACATACACACACATTAACACAGACCAGCACCTCCCTAAGCACAGCACAGTAGCAGAGCTCCCATCACCTTTCCCCAGTACAGCGTCTTTGTCTCTGAGCGAACTGCAGCCAGAGATATAAAGCCCTCTCAAACAGAGCAATTTTCTCCTAACGCATAGGACTGTTTGAATAAATAAGCTGCATTATGCATCAAAGAGAAAGTGATTACCCGTTTTTGAAAAGCCTTCACTAATATTTATAGAGACTTTTCTGACACCACTTATTTTCACAGGCCTTTTAGTTATTCTGTGTAGAGTTGCTAATATTTCATATTTTCCTACTAGCAGACCTCCCAGGCTCTCTCTCTCTGTGGCTGAGCCAGACTGTTATGTTCAAACATGAAAACACTCACACATAAATACTATTTTGATCACTTATTGAATTAGTCTTTCATTGTGTGTTTTACGTTTGAATCCTCTTTAGAAGTATAGTTTAATGAAGCATGAGGGGGTCAACAGAACTGTCCCTATCTTTACAAAGCTTTGTAGGACAGGTAGGATGTCACCCAATGTCTATTCCTGGAAATAATCATTCATGTAACTATAACAGTTTTGAAAATATTACAGGACAACAACCTCTCCCTCAATGTGAGCAAGACAAAGGAGCTGATGGTGGAGGACGGGGGAAAGGGGGCCGAACAGGCCCACATCAACATCGACGGGGCTGTAGTGAAGCGGGTCGAGAGCTTCAAGTTCCTTGGTGTCCACATCACCAACAAACTATCATGGTCCAAACACACCAAGACAGTCGTGAAGAGGGCACGACAAAACCTCTTCCTCCTCGGGAGACTGAAAAAATTTGGCATGGGTCCCCAGGTCCTCAAAAAGTTCTGCAGCTGCACCATCGAGAGCATCCTGACCGGTTGCATCACCGCCTGGGATGGCAACTGCTCGGCATCCGACAATAAGGCACTACAGAGGGTAGTTTGTGCGGCCCAGAACTTCCCTGGGGCCAAGCTTCCTGCCATCCAAGACCTACGTACATACTAAGAGGAAGCACCCAAAAATTGTTGAAGACTCCAGTCACCCAAGTCATAGACCAGAGCACCAAGTCTAGGAACAAAAGGCTCCTTAACAGCTTCTACCCCCAAGCCATAAGACTGCTGCAAAAGTATGTGGACACCCATTCAAATTAGTAGATTCGGAACATTCAGACACACCCGCTGCTGACAGGTGTATACAATTGAGCACACAGCCATGTAATCTCTATAAACAAACATTGGCAGTAGAACGACCTTACTGAAGAGCTCAGTGACATTCAACGTGGAACTGTCAAATGACGCCACCTTTCCAACAAGTTAGTTTGTCAAATGTCTGCCCTGCTAGAGCTGCCCCGGTCAACTGTAAGTCTGTTATTGTAAAGTGGAAATGTCTAGGAGCAACAACGGCTCAGCCGCGAAGTGGTAGGCCACACAACCTCACAGAATGTGACAACCAAGGGCTGAAGAGCATAGCGCTTAAGAATCGTCCGTCCTCGGTTGCAACACTCACTACCGAGTTCCAAACTGCCTCTGGAAGCAACTTCAGCACAATAACTGTTTGTTCGGAGCTTCATGAAAGGAGTTTCCATGGCCAAAAAGTCACACACAAGCCTAAGATTACCATGCGCAATGCCAAGCGTCTGCTGGAGTTGGTTAAAGCTCGCCGCCACTGTAGCAGTGGAAACGTTTAACGTTCTCTGGAGTGATGAATCACGCTTCTCCATCTGGCATTCCGATGGACAAATCTGGGTTTGGCGGATACCAGAAGAACATTACCTGCCTGAATGCATAGTGCCAACTGTAAAGTTTGGTGGAGGAGGAATAATGGTCTGGGGCTGTTTTTCATGGTTTGGGCTAGGCCTCTTATTTCTAGTGAGGGGAAATCTTAATGCTACAGCATACAATGACATTCTAGATGATTCTTTGCTTCCAACTTTGTGGCAACAGTTTCAGCATAACAATGCCCCCATGCACAAAGCGAGGTCCATACAGAAATCGTTTGTCAAGATCGGTGTGAAAGACCTTGACTGGCCTGCACAGAGCACTGACCTCAACCCCATCGAACACCTTTGGGATGGATTGGAACACCGACTGCGAGCCAGGCCTAATCGCTCAACATCTGTGCCTGACATCACTACTGCTGCTGGAAGCAAGTCCCCGCAGCAAAGCTTCCCAGAAGAGTAGCGGCTGTTATAGCAGTAATGGGTGGACCAACTCCATATTAATATGATTTTGGAATGAGACTTTCGACGAGCAGGTGTCCACATACTTTTGGTAATGTAGTGTACTTTTAAAAAGTATTGCACTATATCGGGAATAGGGTGCAATTTGTGACACAGACATAGACTCTAAGTGCTTAAGGAGACGGCTGGTTGTAAATTATCAAGTAGTCCCAGACAATATCTCTGTTCCCCATGGCGCTGAAAGGTTCCCAGTAGTGTTGTGTTGGTATAAGCAGTGGATCCATGTTCCTGGAGGCTGTAAGGATACAGTGATGATGATACAGCACTATGAGGAACTCATCTGCTGGGATGAACCCCTTCAAGGCCTCATCACTATCCCTCTCTGCAAATGAAACCATTAGCAAGCTCAACATTTCACACACTCACTCACACGCGCGCATACATGCACACACCGACACTGTCTTTTTCTGTCTTGGAGAAGTGGAGGGAGGGGATGGAGGAGAGGGAGGGAGGGAGGGAGGGAGGGGGAGGGAGGGAGGGAGGGAGGGGGGGAGGAGAGGGAGGGGAGGGAGGGGAGGGGAGGGAGGGAGGGAGGGAGGGAGGGGAGGGAGGGAGGGAGGGAGGGGAGGGAGGAGAGGGAGGCGAGGGTAGGGAGGAGAGAGAGGGGAGGGGAGGGAGGGAGGGGAGGGAGGCGAGGGAGGAGAGGGTAGGGAGGAGAGAGAGGGGAGGGGAGGGGAGGGGAGGGGAGGGGGAGAGGGAGAGGAAGAGGAAGAGAGCAGAGATCGCCGTTGAAACGGCCAGAGGTCTGAGACACATCACCTTCAGATGATTCTATTACCCAGAATCCACTGTACCTATTCACCGTGCCATAGCCTGAAACCACGATGGCAGTGTCACCTTAACAACATTAATATACACAATACATTGAATTACAGAGAAAATAGCATCTGACAAATGGTGCTGGGGTGACTGAGGGAGCAGGAGCAAGATCACACATGCCCAGTAGGCCCAAACAAACACAACATCAGATGTCTAAAACGCATAGAAAATACCATTGGTGATTCATCTCAGTTAGGCAGCTATCAGTCTCTATACATGTGGCACATCTGGGGTACTCAGCTGCAGTGTGTGTGTGCGTGTAGGTAAGGGTTTAAACGTGTCACTACTACTCTGTCCCGGTCAGAGAATCACAAGGGACATGCTCATTACGGAGACAGCTATCCTGCTCGTTCCACCACATCCATCACCCTTTGTTTCGTCTCAAAGATTCACAGGTTGCCTCCCAAATACCCACACTATTCCACATATAGTGTACTACTTTTCACTAGAGACCCTATTCCCTATATAGTGGGCTATAGTCATAGTAGTGCACTATAAAGGGAACAGGGAGTCATTTGGGAGGCAGCCCTTCGAACCTTCTGGATCCTTCCTTCCAGGAGACAAGCTCGGCCCTGCCCTCTGTTCCATTTGATAAAGGCTCCGCCGTTGTCATGGAGCCCACCTGGCTGTGACCTTGTGGCTGAACTGAGATCATTAGTCAAAAAGCACCGACATGGACGATTCGCTTGCTCAGCCCGGCCCAGGGAGCCAATAGATACAACGTCTAAAAAGAACAGATAGTTCCTCCTCGGCCCAACGAGAATGCTGCTGCCTGCATGGAGACATGATGGTGTTATTATTGTTGAATCATACACACACTATCACACATGCAAACACACATACACACACACACACACACACACACACACACACACACACACACACACACACACACACACACACACACACACACATACACACACACACACACAAGCACGCAACCACTCACGCAAGCACACACATACACACTGTGGCCAGGTTCTCTAGCAGTGTGTCCCTGAGAACAGCCGGAGACAAATTATACTTCCGTTGGGAGATTTATTTGAAAAAGTCAAGCTTCCTGTATTTATGTGTTATCACTATGCTGACGGCACTGAGCTCTCTCCACTATCTCAGCAATCTCAGCTTGACATTAGAATTCAGCACACACTTAACGCTTCTGTTTTCTCCTTCCAGAAAATAGAACTTCTGTCAATTTGATTTGCTCTCCTTTTGGTTTCTCATTATCTATAATACGTGTTCTGCAGCTCTTTCCGTTCAAACACACTGTCTACAATTTCATAAATGAAGTGGAAAATGCTCATTCTAGATTCGTTACCAAAGCCGTACCTCATATTTTTACAAAAAACGACTCCACATGTTAATTTTCCCCTTCACCTTTCAAAATATTCAAATTAATGAATAGGGTCCTGGCCGCAATTCACCCGAAAATGAATTCTGAACAAGATGACAAATGTGCTGAGAATAATTCCCTAGAGGATAGAGAAGAGGAGGAGTAGAGGAACGAGGAGAGGGAGAAGGAGAGAAAGGGAGGAGGAGAGGAAGGAGGAGAGGAAGGGAGGAGGAGAGGAATGAGGAGAGGAAGGAGGAGAGGGAGGAGGAGTGGAAGGAGGAGAGGGAGGAGGCGAAAGAGGAGGAGAAGGAGCAGGAGAAGGAGGAGAGGGAGGAGGAGAAGAAGGAGGAGAGGGAGGAGGAGAGGGAGGAGGAGAGGAAGGAGGAGAGGAAGGGAGGAGGAGAGGAAGGGAGGAGGAGAGGAAGGAGGAGAGGGAGGAGGAGAGGGAAAAGGAGAAGGAGGAGAGGGAGGAGGAGAAGAAGGAGGAGAGGGGGGGAGGAGGGAGGAGAGGGAGGAGGAGAAGAAGGAGGAGAGGGGGAGGAGAGGGAGGAGGAGAAGAAGGAGGAGAGGAAGGAGGAGAGGGAGGAGAAGAGGGAGGAGGAGAAGAAGGAGGAGAGGGGGGAGGAGAGGGAGGAGGACAAGAAGGAGGAGAGGAAGGAGGAGAGGGAGGAGAAGAGGGAGGAGGAGAGAAAGCTGTGTGTGGCTCAGGGTGGAGGAGAGAGAGTGTAGAAAGGGGGCATTGTACAATCTAAAAGTCATCTGACCTGAACAACCCTTTCCCCAGCATTAAAGATCTCCTATTGATCCCATTACAGCCCACAGACTTTATGGACAGACCGCTGCTGAGAGGAGACCGTAGGAAATGCATGCCTTAATTAATCTTTATTTTACATTTACATTTAAGTCATTTAGCAGACGCTCTTATCCAGAGCGACTTACAAATTGGTGCATTCACCTTATGACATCCAGTGGAGCAGCCACTTTACAATAGTGCATCTAAATCTTTTAAGGGGGGTGAGAAGGATTACTTTATCCTATCCTAGGTATTCCTTAAAGAGGTGGGGTTTCAGGTGTCTCCGGAAGGTGGTGATTGACTCCGCTGTCCTGGCGTCGTGAGGGAGTTTGTTCCACCATTGGGGGGCCAGAGCAGCGAACAGTTTTGACTGGGCTGAGCGGGAACTGTACTTCCTCAGTGGTGGGGAGGCGAGCAGGCCAGAGGTGGATGAACGCAGTGCCCTTGTTTGGGTGTAGGGCCTGATCAGAGCCTGGAGGTACTGAGGTGCCGTTCCCCTCACAGCTCCGTAGGCAAGCACCATGGTCTTGTAGCGGATGCGAGCTTCAACTGGAAGCCAGTGGAGAGAGCGGAGGAGCGGGGTGACGTGAGAGAACTTGGGAAGGTTGAACACCAGACGGGCTGCGGCGTTCTGGATGAGTTGTAGGGGTTTAATGGCACAGGCAGGGAGCCCAGCCAACAGCGAGTTGCAGTAATCCAGACGGGAGATGACAAGTGCCTGGATTAGGACCTGCGCCGCTTCCTGTGTGAGGCAGGGTCGTACTCTGCAGATGTTGTAGAGCATGAACCTACAGGAACGGGCCACCGCCTTGATGTTAGTTGAGAATGACAGGGTGTTGTCCAGGATCACGCCAAGGTTCTTAGCGCTCTGGGAGGAGGACACAGTGGAGTTGTCAACCGTGATGGCGAGATCATGGAACGGGCAGTCCTTCCCCGGGAGGAAGAGCAGCTCCGTCTTGCCGAGGTTCAGCTTGAGGTGGTGATCCGTCATCCACACTGATATGTCTGCCAGACATGCAGAGATGTGATTCGCCACCTGGTCATCAGAAGGGGGAAAGGAGAAGATTAATGGTGTGTCGTCTGCATAGCAATGATAGGAGAGACCATGTGAGGTTATGACAGAGCCAAGTGACTTGGTGTATAGCGAGAATAGGAGAGGGCCTAGAACAGAGCCCTGGGGGACACCAGTGGTGAGAGCACGTGGTGAGGAGACGGATTCTCGCCACGCCACCTGGTAGGAGCGACCTGACAGGTAGGACGCAATCCAAGCGTGGGCCGCGCCGGAGATGCCCAACTCGGAGAGGGTGGAGAGGAGGATCTGATGGTTCACAGTATCGAAGGCAGCCGATAGGTCTAGAAGGATGAGAGCAGAGGAGAGAGAGTTAGCTTTAGCAGTGCGGAGCGCCTCCGTGATACAGAGAAGAGCAGTCTCAGTTGAATGACTAGTCTTGAAACCTGACTGATTTGGATCAAGAAGGTCATTCTGAGAGAGATAGCGGGAGAGCTGGCCAAGGACGGCACGTTCAAGGGTTTTGGAGAGAAAAGAAAGAAGGGATACTGGTCTGTAGTTGTTGACATCGGAGGGATCGAGTGTAGGTTTTTTCAGAAGGGGTGCAACTCTCGCTCTCTTGAAGACGGAAGGGACGTAGCCAGCGGTCAGGGATGAGTTGATGAGCGAGGTGAGGTAAGGGAGAAGGTCTCCGGAAATGGTCTGGAGAAGAGAGGAGGGGATAGGGTCAAGCGGGCAGGTTGTTGGGCGGCCGGCCGTCACAAGACGCGAGATTTCATCTGGAGAGAGAGGGGAGAAAGAGGTCAGAGCACAGGGTAGGGCAGTGTGAGCAGAACCAGCGGTGTCGTTTGACTTAGCAAACGAGGATCGGATGTCGTCGACCTTCTTTTCAAAATGGTTGACGAAGTCATCTGCAGAGAGGGAGGAGGGGGAGGGGGATTCAGGAGGGAGGAGAAGGTGGCAAAGAGCTTCCTAGGGTTAGAGGCAGATGCTTGGAATTTAGAGTGGTAGAAAGTGGCTTTAGCAGCAGCGACAGAAGAGGAAAATGTAGAGAGGAGGGAGTGAAAGGATGCCAGGTCCGCAGGGAGGCGAGTTTTCCTCCATTTCCGCTCGGCTGCCCGGAGCCCTGTTCTGTGAGCTCGCAATGAGTCGTCGAGCCACGGAGCGGGAGGGGAGGACCGAGCCGGCCTGGAGGATAGGGGACATAGAGAGTCAAAGGATGCAGAAAGGGAGGAGAGGAGGGTTGAGGAGGCAGAATCAGGAGATAGGTTGGAGAAGGTTTGAGCAGAGGGAAGAGATGATAGGATGGAAGAGGAGAGAGTAGCGGGGAGAGAGAGCGAAGGTTGGGACGGCGCGATACCATCCGAGTAGGGGCAGTGTGGGAAGTGTTGGATGAGAGCGAGAGGGAAAAGGATACAAGGTAGTGGTCGGAGACTTGGAGGGGAGTTGCAATGAGGTTAGTGGAAGAACAGCATCTAGTAAAGATGAGGTCGGCGTATTGCCTGCCTTGTGAGTAGTGGGGGAAGGTGAGAGGGAGAGGTCAAAAGAGGAGAGGAGTGGAAAGAAGGAGGCAGAGAGGAAAGAGTCAAAGGTAGACGTGGGGAGGTTAAAGTCGCCCAGAACTGTGAGAGGTGAGCCGTCCTCAGGAAAGGAGCTTATCAAGGCATCAAGCTCATTGATGAACTCTCCGAGGAACCTGGAGGGCGATAAATGATAAGGATGTTAAGCTTGAAAGGGCTGGTAACTGTGACAGCATGGAATTCAAAGGAGGTGATAGACAGATGGGTAAGGGGAGAAAGAGAGAATGACCACTTGGGAGAGATGAGGATCCCGGTGCCACCACCCCGCTGACCAGAAGCTCTCGGGGTGTGCGAGAACACGTGGGCGGACGAAGAGAGAGCAGTAGGAGTAGCAGTGTTATCTGTGGTGATCCATGTTTCCGTCAGTGCCAAGAAGTCGAGGGACTGGAGGGAGGCATAGGCTGAGATGAACTCTGCCTTGTTGGCCGCAGATCGGCAGTTCCAGAGGCTACCGGAGACCTGGAACTCCACGTGGGTCGTGCGCGCTGGGACCACCAGATTAGGGTGGCGCGACCCACGCGGTGGGAGCGTTTGTATGGTCTGTGCAGAGAGGAGAGAACAGGGATAGACAGACACATAGTTGACAGGCTACAGAAGAGGCTACGCTAATGCAAAGGAGATTGGAATGACAAGTGGACTACACGTCTCGAATGTTCAGAAAGTTGAGCTTACGTAGCAAGAATCTTATTGACTAAAATGATTAAAAATGATACAGTACTGCTGAAGTAGGCTAGCTGGCAGTGGCTGCATTGTTGACTTTGTAGGCTAGCTGGCAGTGACTGCGTTGTTGATTCGGGGGCTAGCTGGCTAGCTAGCAGTGTTGATTACGTTACGTTGCGTTAAAAGAATGACAATAGCTGGCTAGGTAACCTAGAAAATCGCTCTAGACTACACAATTATCTTTGATACAGAGACGGCTATGTAGCTAGCTATGTAGCTAGCTACGATCAAACAAATCAAACCGTTGTACTGTAATGAAATGAAATGAAAATGTGATACTACCTGTGGAGCGAGGCGGAATGCGACCGGGTTGTTGAGTTCTAATCGGTAGACGTTGGCTAGCTGTTGGCTAGCTAGCAGTGTCTCCTACGTTAAGGACGACAAATAGCTGGCTGCGTTGTTGATTCAGGGGCTAGCTTGCTAGCTAGCTAGCAGTGTTGATTACATTACGTTGCGTTAAAAGAACGACAATAGCTGGCTAGGTAACCTAGAAAATCGCTCTAGACTACACAATTATCTACACAATTATCTTTGATACAGAGACGGCTATGTAGCTAGCTATGTAGACGGTGGGCGTTAGCTAGCTGGCTAGCTGCTGGGCAGATACGTTAGGACGACGAAATACGATAATTACGCAATTATCTTTGATACAAAGACGGCTATGTAGCTAGCTAAGAAGAAATTGCTAAGATTAGACAAATCAAACCGTTGTACTATAATGAAATGTAATGAAATGTAATGAAAAGTTATACTACCTGCAGACCGAAGTGCAGACCGAAGTGCGGATGCGACTGCTCGCTCCAACCCGGAAGTCGTTGTCGTACATTCACAGTTCAATTTCTTTGGGGAGATAGACCTATGTGTATATTTCAGTTACCTACATTATGCTTTGCGGATGCTTGGAGAGTTCCACTGTGTGAAATGCACTCTGTATGCAAAGGACACGTATTGGTACCCAGCGTTTGGGTAGACGCCGTGCAGTGTGAGAAAGATGTGGGGGGAGAGAGCGGGAGGGGTGAAAGAAGAGGGAGAGAGAGTGAGAAATAGCTGGAGAGAGAAAGAGGAGGACAGAAAGAGAACG
>NC_088409.1:32309194-32329194 GCF_034236695.1 Oncorhynchus nerka | reverse complement strand
CCTGTTAGTGAGCATTTCTCCTTTGCCATGATAATGCATCCACCTGACAGGTGTGGCATATCAAGAAGCTGATTAAACTACATGATCAATACACAGGTGCACAACACAATGCTGGGGACAGAAAAAGTCCACAGTAAAATGTGCAGTTTTGTCACAGCACAATACCGAAGAGGTCTCAAGTTTTGAGGGAGCGCGCAATTGGCATGCTGACTGCTGGAATGTCCACCAGAGCTGTTGCCAGAGAACTGAATGTTAATTTTTCTACCATAAGCCGCCTCCAACGTCATTTTAGAGAGTTTAGTGGGACGTCCAACCGGCCTCGCAGCTGCAGACCACGTGTAGGGCGTTGTGTGGGTGAGTGGTTTGCTGATGTCAACGAGTGCCCCATGGTGGCGGTGGGGTTATGGTATACAGAGTGCCCCATGGCGGTGGTGGGGTTATGGTATGGGCAGGCATAAGCTACGGATAACCAACACAATTACATTTTATCTATGGCAATTTGAATGCACAGAGATACCGTGATGAGATCCCATTGTTGTGGATTTCATCAGCCACCATCACCTCATGTTTCAGCATGACAGTACACGGACTCATGTCGCAGGATCTATACACAATTCCTGGAAGCTGAAAATGTCCCAGTTCTCCCATGGCCTTTATACTCGCCAGACATTGAGCACGTTTGGGATGCTCTGGATCAACGTGTACGACAGTGTGTTCCATTTCCCACCTATATCCTGAAACCTATAACAGCAGTTGAAGAGGAGGGGGACAACATTCCACAGGCCACAAACAACAGCCTGATAAACTCTACGAAGGAGATGTGTTGCGCTGCATGAGGCAAGATACTGACTGGTTTTCGGATCTACCTTTTTTTCAAGGCGTCTGTGACCAGCAGATGCATATCTGTATTCCCAGTCATGTGAAATCCGTAGATTAGTGTCTAAGGAATGTATTTCCATTGACGTATTTCCTTATATAAACTGTAACTGTAAAAGCGTTGAAATTGTTGCGTTTACATTTTTGTTCAGTATACAGTATAGTGACACCAAAGTAGTATCAGTTTGGCCCAAAGATATGATTGACTTAGTCTACAGGAGTTGATGCTGATGCATCGATTCTAAAGGAAACAAACAAGGTGCAGACCAGAGGAGGCTGGTGAGAGGAGCAATAGGACAGGTCACTGTAATGGCTGGAATGGAATTAATGGAACAGAGTCAAAAGTGGTTTCCACATGCTTGGTGTGTTTGGTACCATTCCATTGAATCCATTCCAGCCAATACAATGAGCCCGTCCTCCTATAGCTCCTCCTAACAGCCTCCAGACTCCTCTGATGCAGACTCATTGTGAAGTAGGAATTCTATTACCAGTATTTGGTTAGAGGCAAATCAGTGACAATATTGATCAGCTTTTGGAGAGCTCAGCGGTTTCCTATCAAAGCTGATTGATCAGCTAAGAAATATGAATTTCACTATCATTCATCTCTATTTGGTTTTCATATTGCAGCAAGAGAATGATGAATTCTCCTTTGTCCACTTCTGTCATTATGCTGCCTTATAATGTGGCCAAACATGCTTACTGAGATTTAAATGAGGCTATACACTCTTCTTGGCACAGAGAAATGTGGATGGTGTGATGACATTGATCGCGGCGCTGGTATCCTTGTTGTATTAATAATTCAGGGATGCTGAAGACCCCATTGATCATTAATTAGGGATGTTAATAGTGATGGGTTTTGATGGATGTATGGGCAGAGGAAGACCCAGTGGTCTGATCACAGAACACATGTCACCAGCTGAGAGGGAAAGGGCATTCTCCATGCCCACACTGATCCATTCTCCAGTGTCTAGATCAGGGTGTTCAAAGCTGTCATCAAGGCAAAAGGTGGCTATTTGAAGAATCTCAAATATAAAATATATTTGGATTTGTTTAACACTTTTTTGGTTACTACATGATTCCATATGTTTTTTCATAGTTTTAATGTCCACTATTATTCTACAATGTAGAAAATAGAAAAAAATGAAGAAAAACCCTTGAATGAGTAGGTGTTTTAAAACTTTTGACCGGTAGTGTAGGTCTACAATACTGTGGTGCCTTCAGCAGCAGGATACAGCCTCAGATGTGGCGACTCAAACCATGGTACATGTTTTTTGTGACAAACTATATCTTGAGGTTTTGGTTTGGGAGCTGTTCTGGGATCTGTGCTGAACCGGTCTGCATAGCGTGCCCCAGGGGATATCCCTCTTGGTTCAATACGCAGCCACACACACACACACACACACACACACACACACACACACACACACACACACACACACACACACACACACACACACACACACACACACACACAGCCACTACACCAGCCTCAGATAATCTCCCAAATCCCCTCTACCTCCCACCCTATGCTTGTGTCCCTGTCTCCAACGGTGTCTCAAAGCCCATGACTCTTTGTGACCTCTGCCTGGGGATCAACATTATGGTGATTTTGCTCCTATTTCCTCTTCGTCAGGTATTATGAGAGCTGTCACCTCTGTGGTGGATATCAGATCTCTGTCTGCTGTAAGCTCTGTGGATCTATGGGCTTATAGTATCAAATCAAAGAACCTTACAAGCCACCAGTCAGCAGGGGGACAAGCTACTCGCTGGGTGGAACTCAATATGTCACTGTTATTATCTGGATGTCAAAATTCAATGAAAGCCCTCTAAGAGTACACTACATGATTTTGTGTATGAAAATGGGGCCAGCCTTTTACATAGGCCTTACTTAACCTACCTGTTCTCCTATCTACCCTTTCACTGCTGACCATACACTCTTACATTCATCCCCACAATCTCATTTAGACTAGCTTCCTCATTGTCATATTCACACTACACATAGACCTGTACCTACTCATACACTCATTATCCCTTGTTATCCATTCAATGCCATTGCGTTAACCTTTCACTCACCTATACCATACCTATACCACTTCATTCAATTCATCAGTACTGTATGTATGGTACTCATACATTGACCTTCAGTTCAATCTGCTTTCTACATTGCTCACATTTTTCATGTGAATGCATGAATATCGTAACCTGTAGTACAAAGGAGTTACACATTACACATATTCATCACCTACTCCCTCTGTCACGTCTTCACATTAATCTGTTCTACCTGATTCATCTTCTTCTTTCACATTCACATGGTTGGTCAGTCGTTTAGTCATTCGCTCACTTCTCCTCTCTCCTCTTTCTTTCAATTGAGCCACAGAGACATTCTCTTCTCAGTGAGAAACGGTACATCTCTCATCTGAACAGATAGATTGCGAGTGCTCAGGCTTCCAATTATAGTACATCCCGATTAACTGATGCTTATTCATTTTCTCCAAATCATTATGGCATTCAAAATATAGCTTTCCCACGAGAAGAATACTAGTGAGAGAGAGGAGAGAAACTTTTCCTGAGTTGTGTCTTGTTACTGCTTCTGCAAGTGTCCCAGTCTTCTGTTTAGTTGCCACTTCTTCAAGTGTCCCAGTCTTCTGTTTAGTTGCTGCTTCTGCAAATGTCCCAGTCCTCTGTTTAGTTGCTGCTTCTGCAAATGTCCCGGTCCTCTGTTTAGTTGCCACTTCTTCAAGTGTCCCAGTCTTCTGTTTAGTTGCTGCTTCTGCAAATGTCCCAGTCCTCTGTTTAGTTGCCACTTCTTCAAGTGTCCCAGTCTTCTGTTTAGTTGCTGCTTCTTCAAGTGTCCCAGTCTTCTGTTTAGTTGCTGCTTCTGCAAATGTCCCAGTTCTCTGTTTAGTTGCTGCTTCTGCAAATGTCCCAGTCCTCTGTTTAGTTGCTGCTTCTGCAAATGTCCCAGTCCTCTGTTTAGTTGCTGCTTCTGCAAATGTCCCAGTCCTCTGTTTAGTTGCTGCTTCTGCAAATGTCCCAGTCCTCTGTTTAGTTGCTGCTTCTTCAAGTGTCCCAGTCTTCTGTTTAGTTGCAGCTCTGCAAGGGTTCCGGTCCTCTGTTTAGTTGCAGCTCTGCAAGTGTCCCAGTCCTCTGTTTAGTTGCTGCTTCTGCAAGTGTCCCAGTCCTCTGTTTAGTTGCCACTTCTTCAAATGTCCCAGTCCTCTGTTTAGTTGCAGCTCTGCAAGGGTTCCGGTCCTCTGTTTAGTTGCAGCTCTGCAAGTGTCCCAGTCCTCTGTTTAGTTGCTGCTTCTGCAAGTGTCCCAGTCCTCTGTTTAGTTGCCACTTCTTCAAGTGTCCCAGTCCTCTGTTTAGTTGCAGCTCTGCAAGGGTTCCGGTCCTCTGTTTAGTTGCCACTTCTTCAAGTGTCCCAGTCCTCTGTTTAGTTGCAGCTCTGCAAGTGTCCCAGTCCTCTGTTTAGTTGCCACTTCTTCAAGTGTCCCAGTCTTCTGTTTAATTGCTGCTTCTGCAAATGTCCCAGTCCTCTGTTTAGTTGCTGCTTCTGCAAATGTCCCAGTCCTCTGTTTAGTTGCTGCTTCTGCAAATGTCCCAGTCCTCTGTTTAGTTGCTGCTTCTGCAAATGTCCCAGTCCTCTGTTTAGTTGCTGCTTCTGCAAATGTCCCGGTCCTCTGTTTAGTTGCTGCTTCTGCAAGTGTCCCAGTCTTCTGTTTAGTTGCTGCTTCTGCAAATGTCCCAGTCCTCTGTTTAGTTGCTGCTTCTGCAAATGTCCCGGTCCTCTGTTTAGTTGCTGCTTCTGCAAATGTCCCAGAGTTTTACAGTAGGAGTAAATAAACCATAAACTCTACTGACAGCTTCTACTGACAGATAGACAGACAGACAGACATACATACATACATACGGATGGACAGACAGACAGACAGACAGACAGACAGACAGACAGACAGACAGACAGACAGACAGACAGACAGACAGACAGTGAACCAACAGGGCAGGCCAGACAAAACCCTTCAATCTCCCGCCGTTGTGCTCCAGCGCTCCCCAAGGGCTTGATTGATTGATCCGCTAGCCAATCAGGGCACATTGATCTAAGAGTTCCACCCCCTCCCCTCCCCTCCCAAACCTCTTCGGCAGCCATTCATCTGTTGGCTGTCAGATGAATTCACTGGAGGGCCGTTGGCTATACAGCCGGCACTTTTAAACACACTTTCCACTCCAGTCTTTCTGAAGAGAGTGCATCACTCTACAGTACATTACAGGAGTTTCTCTTACAGTAGTACATCCCCCTGGATCAGATTCCTGTTGGAAACTGTCCAAGCCTTAACGTGTCTGAAAGCTTTCGCTTCAGTCATGTGTTAGTGTTAAAAGTACCCCCATAGCCTGAGTAAACAAGTATCCCCAGCAGATGTGATGTGCAAAATATCTGACTCATTTTATTGTCAATAGTAAGGTCTCGACGGACTTGATGGAATTATATTTTCAATATCTTTTCTATATCTTGTGAATTGTATTTGATTATCCTTTCTATTTAAATTAAGAGATTGTTGAATTATGAGTAAAAGACAGAACTGCATAATCACACACAAGTGTATATGTGTACAAGTGTATATGTGTACAAGTGTATATGTGTACAAGTGTATATGTGTACAAGAGTATATGTGTACAAGTGTATATGTGTACAAGTGTATATGCGTACAAGTGTATATGCGTACAAGTGTATATGTGTACAAGTGTATAATAGTACAAGTGTATATGTGTACAAGTGTATATGCGTACAAGTGTATATGCGTACAAGTGTATATGCGTACAAGTGTATATGTGTACAAGTGTATATGCGTACAAGTGTATAATAGTACAAGTGTATATGTGTACAAGTGTATATGTGTACAAGTGTATAATAGTACAAGTGTATAATAGTACAAGTGTATAATAGTACAAGTGTATATGTGTACAAGTGTATATGTGATTTCATCAACCACTTTGTTCAATTACTGTTCTAACCAACTGTCTCGTGTCTCTGTTTGTTTTCAGGAGGAATATTCGAGTCCATTGAGTCGGGGCCGTCAGGTGCTGAGGAACTAGCCTTTAAATTTGCTTTAAATACAATCAACAGGAACAGAACCCTACTGCCAAACACAACGCTAACATACGACATCCAACGGATAAACATCTACGACAGCTTCGAAGCCTCCAGAAAAGGTCAAGTATTATGAATACAATTCAGAAAGCTGCATTCACACCCACATGCTGTAGATTCCTGACTGGTGTTGGTCTCCTGGAACAATATTCATAGAACAAGTGTTGAAATACGTTTGCTTGCTATATGTGTGACTCTCCTATCTTATTTAGCGTTGTTAGTGCGTTCCCACCCACCCAGTGAATGTGGGCTCATGCATAGTTCGTTGGTTGGATTGGGACAATTATAATCAGGCGCAGAAAGAGGATGGTCGCATCCCAAATGGCAACCTATTCCCTTTAGGCTTTATAGTGCACTACTTTTGATTAGGGCCCATCGGGCTGCCCCATAGGAATCTGGTCAAAAGTAGTGCTCTATATGGGAATAGGATGCTATTTGGGATGCATACAATGTATGTGCAGATGAAACGTAAACAGAGACAATTGATTGGTTTCTGCTAAGGACTCAGCAGTAATACTAATTCACAGAGTTGGTTGTCTCCCTGGAGACAGGTTTACAAACTGCAATAATCTATAGTTTTACTGGTTGCATTAGGACTGACATCTCAAAGGTTAAATCTAAAATGGCACCCTTTTCCCGATAAAGTGCACTACTTTTGTCCAGCGTCCATAGGGCAACCCCATAAGGGTCTGTTCAAAAGTAGAACACTATAGGGAAAAGGGTGCTTTTCATACGCATCCAAAGGGTCTTATCGATTACTGGCCATTACATCCTTTTTCTGTGATTGAAGCGTTTTCTCCTTTCATCAAATTAAGTAATTAGAAAGCACAATGTTGTTGTTACAAAGTGTTGCCAATCGTTTCATATATTATGCAGGCCTACTGTGTATAGATCTTGCTCATACATTTTAGACTGTCACTGGCTTCCTTCCAAATATGCTTCATGATGGTCATTCAAAACCATATAGGAACGGACAGCTTGCCATAGTGGAGTGGGAAGTCCATGACTTATCCTCCAGGAACTAACAGTAGCATGTCATATAATACTGAATAAACCACTGAATAAAGGTTGTAACTGAACGCTGTCTCCTCCCCCAGCCTGCGACCAACTATCTCTGGGGGTGGCGGCCATCTTCGGCCCCTCCCACAGCTCGTCGGCCAATGCGGTCCAGTCCATCTGTAACGCGCTTGGCGTGCCCCACATCCAGACCAAATGGAAGCACCAGGTGTCTGACAACAGGGACTCCTTCTACGTCAGCCTCTACCCAGACTTCTCCTCTCTCAGCCGTGCCATTCTGGACCTCGTTCACTTCTTCAAGTGGAAGACGGTCACCGTTGTCTATGATGACAGCACAGGTAAGACCCCTGGCCACTTACCTCACACCTTCATGGTCCATGACAACAACACAGCAAGGCTAATTTCCTGTCTGTCCAACCACTGTGCCTAGAAGGCATAGAAATAGAATGAATATAACAGGCTTGGAATCACCTCATAACTTCACAGTCACAGTGATATATGACCACAGAACAGGTTCAGTCACAGTGATCTATGACCACAGAACAGGTTCAGTCACAGTGATCTATGACCACAGAACAGGTTCAGTCACAGTGATCCATGACCACAGAACAGGTTCAGTCACAGTGATCTATGACCACAGAACAGGTTCAGTCACAGTGATCCATGACCACAGAACAGGTTCAGTCACTATGATCTATGACCACAGAACAGGTTCAGTCACAGTGGTCTTTGACCACAGAACAAGCTCAGTCGCTGATCCCTTACTGTACTGTACCTCACACCTTCCATCACCTCATCACATCACCTTTTTCTCACAGTGATTCCAACAGCTTGTGAGTTACAGTAGACAGACCATGGTACTGGCCTGGCAGCATAAGGTCTGTGGGTTGATACTCAGATGGGCCACATATACTAAATATATGTCCGTCGTTGTCAACAGATCTGTTCTGCTAAATGACCATATCGAAAAACCCAAAAGACCTTGTCCACCTTCACAGGTAATATAGACTATGATTATAGTCCTGTACAGTAGAATAGCCTTGTAGCCCTACCCCCCCCTTTCGTCCCCAGATGGCCAGTGTTCCAGTGTTATAACAGCAGGCAGCAAACGTCTCAGCGGGCAGGGTACATGTGCCATATGCCAGGGGTCAGGGAGGGAGCCAGCCTCAGGACAGGATGTCTGTCTGTATGTGTGTGCGTCCGTGTGTGTATCCAGGCTCAGGACAACACTGCCAGGTCTTCACATGCTCTCAGAAACACACTGGGGATTCATTGGCCAGTATTTTATCACTTAAACCATTTTGCTTTCAATTTTATTCAGTTTAAATCTATTTCCCAAAAAACTACAACCAACCAAGCAAAACAAAACAGAAACCAGGGAAGTGTCCAAAAAGGTTTCAATATGTTCATCCTGTAGCTAATAATTCATATTTTATTGAGAAAGGCATTGCATTGAAATGAATATGCAATGTCTAAATATGACTTCTCTACAGCCTCTGCATGATGAATCAACGCTTAGGGTAGAGACAGACAGCCCAGAGTTCCTCTGTCCAGTGTCTGTGTTCTTTTGGCCATTTTAATCTTTTCTTTTTTTTGGCCTGTCTGAGATATGGCTTTTTCTTTGCAACTCTGCCTAGAAGGCCAGCATCCCAGAGTCGCCTCTTCACTGTTGACATTGAGACTGGTGTTTTGCGGGTACTATTTAATGAAGCTGCCAGTTGAGGACTTGTGAGGCGTCTGTTTCTCAAACTAAACACTCTAATGTACTAGTCCTTTTGCTCAGTTGTGGACCGGGGCCTCCCACTCCTCTTTCTATTCTGGTTAGAGCCATTTTGCGCTGTTCTGTGAAGGGAGTAGTACACAGCGTTGTATGAGACATTTCTTGGAAATGTCTCGCATTGAATAGCCTTTATTTCTCTGAACAATAATAGACTGACTAGTTTCAGAATACATTTCTTTGTTTCTGACCATTTTGAGCCTGTAATCGAACCCACAAATGCTAATGCTCCAGATACTCAACTAGTCTAAAGAAGGAGAGTTTTATTGCTTCTTTAATCAGAACGACAGTTTTCAGCTGTGCTAATATAACTGCAAAAGGGTTTTCTAATGATCAATTAGCCTTTTAAAATTATAAACTTGGTTGCTGATAATGAGCCACTATGTAGATATTCCATTAAAAATCAGCCGTTTCCAGCTACAATAGTCATTTACAACATTAACAATGTCTACACTGTATTTCTGATCAATTTGATGTTATTTCAATGGACAAAAAATGTGCTTTTCTTTAAAAAACAAGGATATTTCTAAGCAACCCCAAACTTTTAAACGGTAGTGTATATGCCTAGAAGTATGCTTCCTTAATGTCAGTATTGCCTTGTAGCTTAACCTTTATGCATTGTACTGTATGTGAATCCATTCATTGTACAATGCTAATTAAATATCTGTCCTTGATATAGACAAATCTCAGAGCAATTCTTGCTAGTCAACGTCAACTTATTGCCTAATGCTTGCTTGTATATTTGAATTATCTTTATGGAGTCAGATATACGTTTTAATAGGCTAGTTGCATAGTCTTATTACAAGTTGCATGTGAGGTATATATAATACTATTATTACCCCACTACATGTGTGCCCTGCAGGTTCCCTACATCCCTTGTTCAGTAGGGCTCAGTGTGAGATAGGCAGCTTTGGGGAAACATTGATTCTGGCTGATCCCTAACACCCTGTTAATGAAGGTGCCAGTGGACGTAGCAGGTTGACACAGGGTGAGCCAATAGATAGTGAATAAATGCATGTGCTCATCGAGCTAATGTCACGTTCTGACCTTAGTTCTTTTGTTATGTCTTTGTTTTAGGTTGGTCAGGGCGTGAGTTGGGGTGGGTAGTCTATGTTCATTTTTCTATGTTGTGTTTTGTGTTTGGCCTGGTATGGTTCTCAATCAGAGGCAGGTGTCGTTAGTTGTCTCTGATTGAGAATCATACTTAGGTAGCCTTTTCCCACCTGTGTGGGGTGGGTGATTGTTTCCTGTTTTGTTGTTTGTGTCACCATTCTTGACTGTTTCGGTTTTCATTTTCATTCACTTTGTTATTTTTGTATTTTGTCGTGTTCAGTGATTATTAAAGTATCATGGACACTTACCATGCTGCGTGTTGGTCCGATCCTTGCTACTCTTCCTCAGAAGAGGAAGGGGAAAGCCGTTACAGCTAATGGTTGAAGATATGAGGATGAGAAGGAAAGAGACCTGAATGGGATGTTTGGAATGGTTCAGGTAATCGTGTATGAAACAGGGAAATGTGTAGGTCTGCTTTACTTTGCCTGTTTTTATGTGTGTGAAAACATATTGTCCAACATATTGGATAAGTCAGTGTACCAGAACCCCTATAATGCCATGTAATTCTCTCAGGAGGGACTCCTTCACAGGGACTCCTTCCATTGCCCTCCTGCTGTTGCCTCAGAGTGGAACAGGAAACAGCTTTCTCATTGGGCTGTTTCTCCTCGAACCAGAGAGCATACAAGTAAATCAATACCCATAATGACCCTCTTCTAACAGCTCAACTTTGTAATGGTACAAAGGCAATGGCATCTACACTCTGTGTTGTGGTGGTAGTATTCCGAGCCACACATCACAACGTTATGGGAGTCATGTTACACTGGAGTTGTATTGGGTAGTGAGGGAGAGATGGAGACGCTGGGATGACCTATGGTGCAGGGTTAGAGGGGTTACTCCTACAAATATTCCCCCCAGTCCCAGCCCCCCTTCCTGCATTGATGGCGGGAGGGAGAGAGTGACAGTTTAATCACCCTGGCTCTATGTTTATGGCCCGGTTTCCATGACAACATCCTCCGACTGCAACCGACCAACCGTAGAGGTGGTAGACTAGAGGAGGGGGTCCTTAAGAGCAAAGAGAGGTTTAACGACCCAACGACCAGCTGCTCCATCCAACACCACTGTATAGCCACTCTATAGCCATCACTCAGTTTTCACTCTGTTTTCCTCTATATAGCTGCCAGCAAGGATCCCTTCGAGAATTCCTATGGTTGCATTTTATGACAGAACAAAACAATAAATATATATTTTTAAAAACAACACAACAAAAAACATAATTGAAATGTACACCGCATGACTCTTCTGAGGAAAAGGTCATTTACTGTGTGTCAAATGGGTGTAATTCTGTTATGGGAGAGGTTTTGACCCATATCTGCCTGACATTTTTTTAAATTGCATTAGTTGAAAGGTCGGCCTAAACCCCAGTGTAGCAAAATGTTTACAGAGGAGTGGCTGATTGCCTTGTTGTAATCAAAAAGAGGTTGTTTTATTTCACTCTATTTTTGGCAGAACGATTTGGCATTTGAAGAAAAGGCATTTCTGATTTGCTAGTCTATTTATTTGTGTGTTTTGAGTGTGTCTCCTTGTGTGTGTGTGTGTGTGTGTGTGTGCACGTACGTCCAAGTGTGCGTCCATCTCTGTGTGTGTGTGTGTGTGTGTGTGTGTGTGTGTGTGTGTGTGTGTGTGTGTGTGTGTGTGTGTGTGTGTGTGTGTGTGTGTGTGTGTGTTTGCTTAGGCTGAGAGACATTTAAGTGTACTTGGGAGTGAGTCAAGTTGAGTGGAAGGGATTGGCTCTAGAGTCCCAGGACCCCTTCAGTAATCTGTTTCAATTTGATGTGTGTGAGTGAAAACACACACCAGCCGCACCATTCCCATCAAACGCTCCACTACCACGCTGCAGATTGTTTAGAGAAGCCCGCTAGCTGTCGTTCTACTAAGTGCCATGATAATTCAGCTTTGGCTGCGTCGGGTTAATAGGTACTGCTGTGATGATGTAGCTTGCTGTGATCATTTGGATTTTCTACGTGATTTTAATTGCTTTGGTTGTACTTTTTGCTTCTCTGTTACTGTCTATTGAATTCTATTGGTCTGGATAGGTTTAATAGGTTTAATGAAGTGCTGTATATTTCATAGTAGGGTCAAAGTACTCTGATGGTTCTGTAGTTAAATGGATATCTTGCTAATATGGGATGTTTTTACAGTGAACAGGAACCATTTTGAAATAGAAATAGACAAAACAGTACTTGTAGCCTTACTTTCACAATTTGGAAGGCTACAAGTACAACTTTTAAGATTGTTTTATTGAACCTGTCACGTCAGTGTTGTTGGTGACATGCGATGTTAATTAAAGTCCACCAGCTGTTTGGAACTCCGACAAGATGTTCTTGTGCCGACTACGCCATGCATAGCAACAGACGACCAGATGTTCCAGGGAACTAACTTTAATGAGTCCACATTGTGTTCTTACAACATGGCTGCCCATCTTCAAACTACAGAAGAAAGCATCAGCTTACACTTCTGGTGTAGTGTCTGTTGCGTCTGTCGCACATCTAGTGAAGCACAGTGCAAAGAATGTGGTTTTAGTACAGGCATTACTGAGAGAGTCACTTTCCCTCGGGTGTTCCCTGAGGGAAAACTCCATAAGGCCTTGGTTATAATGACAGTTAGAATGACAGTCATAATGACAGTTGTAATGACAGTTGTAACGACAGTTAAAATGACAGTTGTAAGCTCAATACATCGAGTAAAGTGGTCCACACTTTATGAGCAGAGGAGACACATGGATGTGTGTAATTCCCACAAAGGGGAATTCTTTCCTTCTATCCTTCCACATTCCTGAACGACAATTAAAACCTTTGACCGGAAACACGTTTGAATCTTTTTTCAATTTGTTCAACACGTTTAATGGAACATAAATACGTCTGGCGATGCAGAGAGGGTTACATTAACCTTGACCCGCAGATTGTTGGGGAGACGCGTGACTCACACAGCCATTACTCCACTCACTCCGTCCTCCCTCCCGCTTCTATTCATGCAACACTCACTGTGCCATAGATAGACCTCCAGGAGAATCACACAATAGGCTAAAGTGGCTTCTGAAAACAGGCGAGGAGAGGATGGAATTTTAGACAACTGAGAAAGGTATTTCAACATTAGAGCAAAGGGAAGGAGACAAGGACAGGAAACGAGACCATTAGACTATTGAGATACACGCTATATGTAGTTCAACATTGGTGCAGACAAAGGGAAGGAGACAATGTCAGGAAACGAGACCATTAGACTATTGAGATACACGCTATATGTAGTTCAACATTGGTGCAGACAAAGGGAAGGGGACAAGGACAGGAAACGAGACCATTAGACTATTGAGATACACGCTATATGTAGTTCAACATTAGTGCAGACAAAGGGAAGGAGACAATGTCAGGAAACGAGACCATTAGACTATTGAGATACACGCTATATGTAGTTCAACATTGGTGCAGACAAAGGGAAGGAGACAAGGTCAGGAAACGAGACCATTAGACTATTGTGATACACGCTATATGTAGTTCAACATTGGTGCAGACAAAGGGAAGGGGACAAGGACAGGAAACGAGACCATTAGACTATTGAGATACACGCTATATGTAGTTCAACATTGGTGCAGACAAAGGGAAGGGGACAAGGTCAGGAAACGAGACCATTAGACTATTGAGATACACGCTATATGTAGTTCAACATTGGTGCAGACAAAGGGAAGGAGACAAGGACAGGAAACGAGACCATTAGACTATTGAGATACACGCTATATGTAGTTCAACATTGGTGCAGACAAAGGGAAGGAGACAAGGTCAGGAAACGAGACCATTAGACTATTGAGATACACGCTATATGTAGTTCAACATTGGTGCAGACAAAGGGAAGGAGACAAGGTCAGGAAACGAGACCATTAGACTATTGAGATACACGCTATATGTAGTTCAACATTGGTGCAGACAAAGGGAAGGGGACAAGGACAGGAAACGAGACCATTAGACTATTGAGATACACGCTATATGTAGTTCAACATTGGTGCAGACAAAGGGAAGGGGACAAGGACAGGAAACGAGACCATTAGACTATTGAGATACACGCTATATGTAGTTCAACATTGGTGCAGACAAAGGGAAGGAGACAAGGTCAGGAAACGAGACCATTAGACTATTGAGATACACGCTATATGTAGTTCAACATTGGTGCAGACAAAGGGAAGGGGACAAGGACAGGAAACGAGACCATTAGACTATTGAGATACACGCTATATGTAGTTCAACATTAGTGCAGACAAAGGGAAGGGGACAAGGACAGGAAACGAGACCATTAGACTATTGAGATACACGCTATATGTAGTTCAACATTAGTGCAGACAAAGGGAAGGGGACAAGGACAGGAAACGAGACCATTAGACTATTGAGATACACGCTATATGTAGTTCAACATTGGTGCAGACAAAGGAAAGGAGACAAGGTCAGGAAACTAGACTACTGAGATGCACCCTGCTACATCTCTACCTCTGATGGATGATCTGCAGTGGAAACTCACCCTATGAGCGGTTCTTTGAGGAAGTTTGGAGCGGAATACTTGAGGAGAGGGTTGCTGCTGCTGCGTCTTCGCCTCACAGGATATTTATCACAGGGCTGTTCTGTTTTACGCTCAGGAGACTCCCAGACGGCCCCTAATAAACGCTTTGAGTGGATGAAATATTCATGCAGAGTTAAATATGGATCCTGGAGCAGGCAGTCACAAGGCATTAGACACAGTCAATACAGATCACCACTTCCCTTTCCCTCTCTCCATATTTTTCTCTCCGGATTGCTGTGGTCTCAGGCAGAGTGTTGGGGTGGTGAAGAGGGGTGAATCAGCCAGGTAGAATAGCACGGGAGACAGCAGAAGAGATGGACAAGGGGAGAGGAGAGAGAGAGATTGAGAGGGGGGAGAGGAAGAGAGAGATTGAGAGAGAAAGAGGAAGAGAGTGAGTGATGGAGAAAGATGGAGAGTGAGCAGGGGAAGGAGAGAGATGGAAAGTGTGTGAGAATGAGGTACTCTGACATGTTGTTTATGATGAGTGAATGCAGCAGTCAGAGGTGTCAGGGTGGTTTTATCAATGTTAACTAACTAACCGCAAAACACTGAGTGCTGCTCCTGTAGTGGAAAGCTCTTGCAACACTAAGCACCCCAGCCAGATTGGACCACATCACACACACACACACACACACTCACATACCGCATGTTCACTTTTGCATGAATTCCAAAATTCAGCAGTATTATAGATTGGGATCGAAACAAACGATCATAACTCTTTAATTGATTTAAGAACAACCGCTTTTTACAAGCACCTCCATCTGCTTAACATTCACTGTGATCACCATGGGCCTTTGTGGCCGCCAACAAAGCAGCTATTTACACTAACTGCGATGGTCAGGTAATGAACATTTTGAAACAAGCTGATGTGCAATGAAGTCTAACTAAGGGTGTCTGTTCAAATTGAGAAGGCCAGCTGGTCTTCTTCTTAGGCTGCGTCTGAAATAGCACCATATTCCTTTTGTAGTGGACTACTTTTGACCAGGGCATGCACTATCGGTGCACTAGGAATAGGTAGCCTATTTCAGTCATAGCCATAGCCTGTAGTGATAGCTAGACTGCTTCCTCTCTCTGGCTCATCGTATGTGTATTCTGCAGTGTATGAATTAAGTTAATAGTGACCCATAGTGAGCGAGGTCCTCAGCCCTCCATTGTGTCTACTGTGTCCACTTTGTCACGGGCAATGACGCATCATCAGCGTGCGAGTGGGCGCCACCGTGGGGCATCATCATCAGCGTGCGACGGAGTGTTGTTGTGATTTAACGAAGGCTTGGGAACTGGCTGCTGCTCAACGCTCAACAACAAGCTGTGCGCTGAGCTGAGCTGGGCTGGTGTCCCATGGTGCTGTGCGCTCAAGTAGAAACAGGAAGTAAACAAATAATGCAATGGGCCAACCAGCTGGGGACTGCCTGTATGGCTGCAGGCTGCAGAGAATAACAACTACATGGTTGTGACTGTGACTGTTACTGTGGCAGGTCTATACAGTACTGAACCAGGGAAAAGATTATTGATTGCACTTACAGATGACTGGAAACACTTGTAAGAATTTTTCAGCCATAGTGGCTCTCTGTCCTATATCTCCATGTAGGAATTGAGATGTTGACGCAATGACTTGCTAGCTGTTCCCATTGACTTCCAGTCATTGTGCCAACGACTATCCATTCAAAAGCATGTATCGGCAGAAATATATACATCTTGTAAATCATAGTTTTTGCAGCGGTGGAAATAATTTAGCAGTGGTGATAAATGAATATAGAGGAAGTACTGTAGACGGATCGATAATGGGCGTGAATTCAATGTATCAGTGATGAATGATAAAAGGCATTCATCACTCCCCCTTTCAAAGGGGAATTCATACTGTGGTGATCCGTTTTCTTCTAGCATCAAGGTCTGTGGTACTGGCTCTGGTAAGATACAGTGTGGCGCCAGACAAAACAGAGCTTTGAGAGAAACATAGATGGTGGAGGTAGAACAGGAGGGATACAGACAAATATGAAGAAATGAGGAAGTGGAATGAAATGTGCAATAGTGCAAAGAAGGGAGAGAAAGAAAGCGGGAGAGGAGGCGGAGAAAGGAGGAGGAGGAGGGGGAAAGGGGTAGGAGGAGGGAGGAGGAGGATGAGGAGAGAGGAGGAGGGAGGAGGAGGATGAGGAGAGAGGAGGAGGGAGGAGGGAGGAGATGCGAGACAAGTTGACAGATGGATGGATTTCATTAAAATTGGAATGACATTAGACATCTATTCATAGAGCTTCCTTATCTACTACTAATTAAAACCAAGGGAGTCAAATGAATACAGAGTAAAACTTCAATTACCAGAGATACATATTTGTAGTTTATCTTTGGAAAATGGGGAGCCTGCACTGTTTGCAACAGAAACGGAATTAACATGACGTATTTGGGGTGGCAGGTAGCCTAGTGGTTAGCGCGTTGGGCCAGTAACCGAAAGGTTTCTGGATCGTATCCCCGAACTGAGGTAAAAATCTGTCATTCTGCCTCTGCGCAAGGCAGTTAACCCACTGTTTCCCAGGTGCCGATGATGTGGATGTTGACTAAGGCAGCCCCCCTCACCTCTTTGACTCAGAGGGGTTGGGTTAAATATGAAAGACACATTTCAGTTGAAGGCATTCAGTTGGACTACTGACTACGTATCCCCCTTTCCCTATTCAAAATGGTATATGTATTGTACATTGATACATTCCCTCTCACACATACTTACTTCTTTTTTGCCTCTGTGTTTCCTCTGAAGGTCTTATTCGGTTACAGGAGCTCATAAAGGCTCCATCTCGCTACAACATCCGCTTGAAGATCCGCCAGTTGCCAGCGGACACCAAGGACTCCAAGCCTCTCCTCAAGGAGATGAAGAGAGGGAAGGAGTTCCACGTCATCTTTGACTGTGGACACGAAATGGCTGCCGGCATCCTAAAACAGGTGTGTGTGAGGAGAGGAAGTGATATGTGTCTGTGTGAGTGAGGAGTCACAATCCCCAGTCAATTCAGACACGTTTTGTCAAACTGGGTGCAAAATGTTATTATTTTTTGTACATTTCCTTGAAAGAAGGAATGTTCTCTAATGTCATTTTAATCATGCAGGATCTCAGCTTCACCTGAAACAGAAAGAGAGGATGTTTTATACTGACTCAATTAATTAAAAACATTCATATTCCTCCTCCTGCTTCAAATATTAAAGATAACATGACTCACCCTGGCACTCACTCTTTCTCCCTCACTCTCTCCCGCTTGGCTTTTTTAATCAGTGTGGTAGCTGGTGATTGGTTATGAAGGTCAAGGACACCTATCATTAGCTAGTGGCATGTGAGCTACTCCCTGGTAATGGGGGGGGGGTAATGAAGGACTTTTCTATGATATCCTCATTACAAGACTCCCGCCTGACTCAGTGATGGAAGGATTCCTCTCCTCATTTCACTCTGAGACAACAGTCATGGTACTCTTTACAGACGCAGATCAATCTTCTACCGTAAAGAAACAACCGGTGGTGGTTTAACTGGCGTTCATAGTGCCATTGTGGGACTGTCTGCATGCTAAATATCCAGCATAAAAATGTTCATGCTAACCTCTGTAGGCCTTCCTCTAGAGTTCATATGCAGGTGGCTAAATGCTTATGATATGCAGGTGGCTAAATGCTTATGATATGCAGGTGGCTAAATGCTTATGATATGCAGGTGGCTAAATGCTTATGATATGCAGGTGGCTAAATGCTTATGATATGCAGGTGGCTAAATGCTTATGATATGCAGGTGGCTAAATGCTTATGATATGCAGGTGGCTAAATGCTTATGATATGCAGGTGGCTAAATGCTTATGATATGCAGGTGGCTAAATGCTTATGATATGCAGGTGGCTAAAAGATCACTTTTCTTCTGATCCCTAAACGACGAGTTTGTAATTACTGCAGATTTCCCCAATCCCTCTGTGGTGTCCATGGATAGAGTGTAGTGTATAATAGGATTGAAGATATCTGATTGACTAAGAAACAGATAATTCCATCAGGTCCACCTAATGAAGAGGAACGTTTTAATGTTGTGATCTGATTGGAAAAGGAAATACAATCATTTACATTCTGCACCCTTATTGTCTGTGTAACCTCATTGGCCAGGGGTAATGCTAGCTGCATTATTGGTGAGTAGATTAGAGTATGTTCAACCCACCTGGATACTTACCGTACCCACCTGACACCGGCAGCAATTGCTGGCCTGACCCTTTCCCATTTAATCACTCTCCATTTCCCTGCACAATCATCATCTGTGATTCCTAATGGTTTAGCGAAGCTGTCAGAGAACTGCAGCACGACTCACCAGTCGCAGCTGCCTAGGAGACCAAGCCACATTTATAGAGCTTAAATAGGGTGGGCACTCAGCCAAAGGCCCTAACAGACACACACAGAGTAGACCCACGATTTAATGCTGCCATAACAGGGACTTCTTGAGATGTTCCCCTATAAGACATAATATCCCCACAACAGGTGATATAGCGACATAGAGGTGAGGAGTCTGTAATTCTGTTAGCAAAACATGGCCACCACTGATCAGACCAAGGTAATGACCACAGTCATCTGTCTGTCTGCGGTTATATCATCTAAATTCAGATAGAGTGAGGGAAAGAGAGGCAGAGAGAGACAGAGAGAGAGAGTGAGGGAAAGAGAGAGAGTGATAGAGAGAGAGTGAGGGAAAGAGAGAGACAGAGATAGAGACAGAGATAAAGAGAGATAGAGTGAGGGAAAGAGAGACAGAGAGAGAGAGAGAGAGTGAAAGTGAGGGAAAGAGAGAGACAGAGTGAGGAAAAGAGAGAGAGACAGAGAGAGAGACAGAGATAGAGTGAGGGAAAGAGCGAGAGAGAGACAGAAAGAGAGGGACATAGAGAGAGAGAGAGAGAGAGAGACAGACAGACAGAGACAGAGACAGAGATAGAGTGAGGGAAAGAGAGAGACAGAGAGAGACAGAGGGACAGAAAGAGAGACAGACAGAGATACAAAGATAGAGTGAGGGAAAGAGTACTCTTTGTTGCTCTCTGTTGCTTCTGTTACCAACCAAGGAGGGCCTACAGCAGCACCAAGATCTTCTGCACAGATTCTGCCAGACCTGGGCCCTGACAGTAAATCTCAGTAAGACCAAAATAATGGTGTTCCAAAAAAGGTCCAGTCGTCAGGACCACAAATACAAATTCCATCTAGACACCGTTGCCCTAGAGCACATAAAAAACTATACATACTTTGGCCTAAACATCAGCCACACAGGTGACTTCCACAAAGCTATGAACGATCTGAGAGACAAGGCAAAAAGGGTATTCTATGTCATCAAAAGGAACATAAAATTTGACATACCAATTAGGATCTGGCAAAAAAATACTTGAATCAGTTATAGAACCCATTGCCCTTTGTGGTTGTGAGTTCTGGGGTCCGCTCACCAACCAAGACTTCACAAAATGGGCCAATCTGCATGCAGAATTCTGTAAAAATTTCCTCAGTGTACTATGTAGAACACCAAATAATGCAAGCAGAGCAGATTTAGGCCCA